>NC_142930.1:118714890-118734890 GCF_046866305.1 Octopus bimaculoides | reverse complement strand
TAAGCTCACAAAAATTTTTGTTGTGTGAATTTTATGAACAAAATCATAAAATTATGGGAAATATGTTGGTGGGTGTGTTGAAGTTGCAAAAACAGCAGCAACAGCAGCTTAAAGAATGACAACAGCAGCAGCAGCTACAACTGCAAGAACAACAGCTGAAGCAACAACAACACCACCAACAACAACAACTGCAAGAGCAACAACAGAAGCAACAACGACAAATAATATTACAGTAACAAATGCTGTAGTTAATTAAGTCATCAGGAAATTCAGAAAAAGTGTTCTCGGCAGACTATGTTGCGACTCCATAATGGAGTTGAAATAGAAATCTGATGAAGGAATTACTTTCAAAGAATACTACAGAAGATATGAGTAAATCTTTGAGAAAGAATGTAAAGATTAGGATGAGATGAAAACGTACTTAATCTTGGGAAACCTGGTGCAACAGTACATGAACGATACAGTAATTATGTACTCTCAAGAAGACCTACCGACATAAGCTTTAATGATCCAGTAAGTATATTGTATAAACTTTTCAGTGAAAAATGCTCATTTTTCAATACATGTTGGAAGTGTCTGAATATAGAGGAAAACATTGACATGGACTACATCGCATATGCTGGTAGAGTAAAGAGGGAATGCGAGAAGTTTAAGCTGGACAAATTAATGCCAGATATGTTCAAATGCCTGATTTTTACACAGGGTCTTATTGCCAGAAAGGACACAGAAGTTAGAACTAGAATTCTTGAAAAGCTGGAACAAAATCAGGATGTAACGCTACAGCAAGTGTCAGAAGAATGTGAAAGAATAGTCAAATTAAGACATGACACAGATGAAATTGAATGTAAAGATTGTTTCCAAGTAAAGCAAGAGTGAAATTGTCCGAATAGGGATAAAGTGTTTTCTAAAAAATACAACAAACATCAGGATACAGACTCATGTTTTGCATGTGGAGGTATACATCTGAAGAAAAATCGTCCAATGAAAAAATTGGAATGTTTTTGTTGCGGAAATGTAGGACATATAAAGATGCACTCTAGAACAAAGATGACAAAATGTCAGAAGAAAGGAAAAAGAATAAATAGTATGTGATCAAAAGAAATTGGTACTATAACAATAAGGAAATTCGTGAAGGGGAAAATCAGAAATACAAGTATTAACATGCAATTATAAACTGGTAGTGATATCACCATTATAAACCAATTAAATCTAAAAAAAGTAGCCCATGGTATTACGGGAAAAATCTGTTTTTGGTGAATTTATATGCAATGTAACATTTCACGGCCAAAAAAAAAATGCAAAGATATATGTGTCAAAAAGTTTACTTATTTTATTCAGCACAGGGTGGATGAAACTATTCAAAATATGGAATACATTCATAAGTATTTTATATGGAAATATTATATTCGGTTCAGTCGAAGGTTTGAATGCAGCTGAGAGACTGAAACAAAAAATTATAGTAAAACAGAGTGGAACACCTGTATGAAAGCCAAAACGAAATGAAAAATTGCTCACAATAAAAAGCAAACATTGTTCAAAAGTAGATGTTCTATGGTTGAGACTACACATAAATTTCGTTGGTCTTTTAAATGGTTCTTACTATTTAGTGGTAGTGCTCTTACCACTAAGCCATGTGCCCCCACATCCCCTTGTATTGATAATATTCAATTCATACTGATTTCTATTGAAAAGTCTTGCACTTTTAATCCTACTTTATAAATATGTATACATGTAAAAGTTTTTGAATAGTTCAATAAATGCATATGCCAATCATAGTACAGCATAACTGCACTGACCTAAGGAGATAGTCCAATAAATTCTACTACAGTAAAGGTCATTAACCTAATTTTTGTCTACTGCATCCTCTGGTATGGTGTATATGTAAAACAAGAAACTAAATCCGAAATGAAAAAAAAAAAAAAATACACACACATATGCATGTATGTATGTATGAATGTATGAATTTATGTCTGTCTGTCTGTCTGTCTATCTCTCTATCTATATGTCTGTCTGTCTGTCTGTCTGTCTATCTATGTATCTATCTATCTATCTATCTATCTATCTATATATCTATCTATCTATATATCTATCTATCTATCTATCTATCTCTATCTATCTATCTATCTAATTATCTATCTATCTATCTAAAAAAAAGATGGGTGAATGTAGCAAGGATGGCACGTGTGAACGACGGAGCCATCTTGAGCATAACCCTATGAACAAGAAAAAATAAAAATAAAACAAAAAGGCAAAAGAGAGTCACTTACTGTTATAGTTTCTTCAATGAGAATATTGACCAAGGTTACCGTGGTCTTTTCCGTGGGCTTTTCCTTCCACGGCTAAACCTAAACTGTCCTCCCCTCTTTTTACACGAGAACATTACTGTGTGATACACGATCCCTATTGATCGGCCTTTCCTTTTCTTTTTTTTTCGATCCCTTTTGATCAAACTGCCCCTTTTTCCCTTCCTACGATCCCTTTTGATCGACACCACCAATTTTTTTTTTTTTTTTTTTTTTTTTCCTTCCTTCCCCCTCCCAAAAAGAAAAGCTCTACATTGTATTTGTCCCATCTTCGTTGAGCCCTGTGTGGCTAATAAAAGAAATGTATCTATCTATCTATCTATCTATCTATCTATCTCTATCTATCTATCTATCTCTATCTATTCATCTATCTATCAGTATCTACACATATGCACACACACATATACACACATGTATACATATATACATACAGACTTACATGCAAACACACACACACACACACACACACATAGATAGACAGGTATAGATATATTTATATATTTATTTATCCGAGTATATATATATATATATATATATATATATGGAAAGCGGATGTTAAACGATATATATATATATATATATATATATATATAAATGTATATCTATGCATATATACATGTGTATATGTGTGTGTGTGTGTGTGTGTGTGTGTGTGCATGTGTGTGTGTGTGTATGTATGTATGTATATATGTGTATATATATATATATAGAGAGAGAGAGAGAAATAGAAAGATATACATACATATCCATAAACATATATATACGTACATGCATATATGCATATAAGTATGTGTGTGCGTGTATGTATATGTATATATACATGTGTGTGTGTGTGCGTGTAGATATATTGATAGATACATCCTGGTACGGAACAGCCTCTGTCATTGAATGGAAACTAATGAATGTACATTATGGGAGAAATAATAAGGATAACATATGAATGGAAATAACTGACTTATAATTAGTGTTTTGGAAATGATAAAGACAGAGGCAAAAGAAAATGTATTTCTCATTCTTTTTTTCCTTTTTGTATACATACAAATATATTCGTCACACCCCCTAAAAACACATACATGCAATTGCCCTGATATTTCTCATTCAGTTCTGGTGAAATTAGTATTCTCTGATTCAAGTGTACCAGCCACCCTTTCTAAGCCTATCTTGGTATTTCTTCCTTAAATCTGGAATACTTTCTCCAATGTTAACATGTGACATATTTTTCTTTTCTCTGGCATGAATCATTTGATTGTTGTACATTTGTAGTACATCTCCACACTACTATAATTAATTATTTCTGTTGCTCACAACAAGCAAAATAAGGTATTGAAAAACTAGGAAAACAACAGCTGTATTTGTTTTTCAAGATTACTCTTTACTCTTTACTCTTTTACTTGTTTCAGTCATTTGACTGCGGCCATGCTGGAGCACGGCCTTTAGTCGAGCAAATCCACCCCAGGACTTATTCTTTGTAAGCCTAGTACTTATTCTATCGGTCTCTTTTTGCCGAACTGCTAAGTTACGGGGACGTAAACACACCAGCATCGGTTGTCAAGTGATGGTGGGGGTACAAATACAGACACACAAACACACATACATATATATACATATACATATATACGACGGGCTTCTTTCAGTTTCCGTCTACCAAATCCACTCACAAGGCTTTGGTTAGCCTGAGGCTATAGTAGAAGACACTTGCCCAAGATGCCACGCAGTGGGACTGAACCCGGAACCATGTGGTTGGTAAGCAAGCTACTTACCACACAGTTACTCCTACACTCCTGGCGGCAAAAGATAACCATCTCTGAGTATAACAAACTGGAGCTCCATTGATTATGATGAGAAGGGTTCCAGCTAATCTGATCAACGGAATAGCCTGCTTGTGAAATTAACATGCAAGTGGCTGAACATAAAACAGGTTGAATATTTAAGCTGGATATGGTTACTTTAAATGCTAAAGAATTAACTTGGCTAGCTACAATATTACATTTGATAGTTTTCATTATATATCACCACCAGGTAGCAAGCTGGCAGAATTGTCAGCATGGTGCAGAAAGTACTTAGCAGCATTCCTTTCATCTCTTCACATTCTCAATTCTACTTTGCTTTTCATGGTTTTGGGGTTGCTAAAATAAGTACTAGTCAAGTACTGGTGTTGAAGTAATTAGTTTGCCACCTCCCCTCAAAATTTCTAATCTTGTGTTAAAATTAAATAGAATAAGAGCACTCAGAGAATACAAACCTCTGCCAGGGCAACACCAATGTCCTCTCAAAGATTATGATTTTTAAAATGAGAATATCTGAAACAAGAGCACTTAGAGAGTGAAAACCTCCACTAGGGCAACACCAATGTCCTCTCAACGATTAGCCAGAGATGATTTTTAACATGAGAACATCTGAAACAAGAGCACTTAGAGAGTGCAAACCTCCATCAAGGCAACACTAATGTCCTCTCAATGATTAGCTGGAGATGATTTTTAAAATGAGAATATTTGAAACGAGCACTTAGAGAGTGCAAACCTCTGTCAAGGCAACATCAATGTCCTCTCAACGATTAGCCAGAGATGATTTTTAAAATGAGAATATCTGAAAAAAGAGCACTTAGAGAGCACAAACCTCTGTCAAGACAATACCAACGTCCTCTCAATGATTAGCCACAGATAACTTTTAAAAAGAGAATATTTGAAATGAGCACTTAGAGAGCGCAAACCTCCACCAAAGCAACACCAATGTCCTCTCAGCGATTAGCCAGAGATTAATTTTAAAATGAGAATATCTGAAATAAACTGGACTGTTCTCACAAATGAGAATACTAAAAATAAACCCACGCACTCTCAAAAATAAGTAAAAAAGCAGGATAAATACTCCAGAATCCTTGTCCAGTACCAGATCGATCCCAAAATCTCATCGGTTTGTGCTAGTCATGAGGCCAAACATCCCTGAAAGTTTCATTTGAATCCATCTAGCAGTTCTTGAGATATCATATCCAAGAACAAACAAACAAACATGACTGTAAACAATACTTCCACTTTTGCTAAGGCGAAGGTAATTATATATCATTACAGAAGCAAACTAGAAATGATAAAGACAAAATCAAACAAATATATAACAAAATAGTATGGGTATAACAAAATAGTATGGGGTGTCTTTAACTGAGAATCATATCATATGATGAGTTTTTCTTATTTTAATGTAATGACTAGATTTATGGACAGATTCAACCAACATCTTGCTTATTATCAACATTTCTGAATTTATAACTCAAGAAAAGTTTTTAATAGATCATTATCAATGAGTTAAATCTTGTCTGAATTTTTGAAATAATAAGTTTCCATTATAATGTACTGTTATAGTCTGTCTATCCATCTAGTGTCCTCAGCTTAGTTGTTGAAGTCAGGATGTGATAATAGTTGTAGACACTGGTTTTCTTCTAGTTTCTCTAATGCACAACAATTGTGTCCAAATTCCTAATTATGGCTGTTATCAAATCCATAGGATTTAGCTAGTGAGTGTGAGTTCAAAACCTGGCTCAGACAAACAAAACATACTCTGGTTTAACTCTTTTTTTTTTACCATATTCTGTTGAGTTGCTCAGTGTTTCTTTCAATTAATTCTAAATATAACAAAGAATTTGTTATTGTTAGGCTAGTGTTAGGAACATAAATTTTGACTAAGGTTTGGTGGAAGATTTTAATTCAGAAGTTTTGTAAACAAGACATTTGTAACTACAGAACCAGAGGAGGTATGTATATACATACACACACACACATATATATATATATATATATGTATATTATTTATATTATAGTATATATAGCTATATGAATATATAGCTATATATTCTTCTTTAGTTTCCATCTACCAAATTCACTCACAAGGTTTTGGTCAGCATGAAGCTATAGAAGAAGACACTTGTCTAAGGTGTCACCTAAGAGGACTGAACCTGAAACCGTGCTGTTGGAAGGCAAGCTTCATACCACACAGCCACACCTGTGCCTATATTAATTTTTTTTGTCCTTCTTCAGGAGGATCATTTTGATGAGTTGGTTTGAAGGAAGGTCCTGTGGTTTATGGTCTTCATAAGCCCTTTGTTACTGGTGAGGTTTTCGTACTTGAAAAACTGTAGGTTAAACATTAAGCGCATGCAGGAATCTGTTGAATGAAGACCTAGATCATTAGTTTATGTGGAGTCTGAAATGATCTGAGACATTGCTGACGATGAGAGACAGAAGCTAGTTATTCAGATGGAACAGAATGGATGTGGTATGAAATCATACCAGTTCTTAGAAGCAAAGAGTGCTGCATTGGTGGTAATATAAGTAGAAAAAAGGGACAGCTTGTCTGTGGGACAGAAGCTGGAATATATTGGTGACAGACTTCCATGGCAATCAATTGGGTGACTTTTTTTGGGGGGATATTCGGTCTAAGATGTTTGTGAGTGAAGCAGCAGCACTGCTGCAGACATAGATGTTAGTCTTCTATTGTGGAACCCTGTTTAACTTTGAAGAGGGTTTGTTTCCTTTTTTTTTTTAGGAATAGTTTGATATATTGGAGAACAATCAATGACATTGCCGAGTATAAAGATTAAAGTTGTAGTTAGGAAAAAGTTTAGCTGACATGAAGGATTGGAAGCTATCTGAATATTGGAAAAGAGTTACCTGTATCATGATGACTCATACTGCATTTCAAAATGCTGAATTATGATTACTGTTAAATGCGAACACTGTAAATGCAGTAAGATATGTCATCGATGGCTGCAACAGAGACTATGAAGCTGTGGTCAGCGGATTGTGACACAGTAGGCACTCTGAGTGGGTATCTATGCTGAAATACATTCCCACAATTTTGAGCTAGGCCTTAGGCTCAATTCAGATAGCCATGTGAAGCTGCTATAAATTGTGGTTAAAACCTGACTGGAGAGGGTTGCTGCTAGAAAGTCATATGTGTGATACCAGAATTCATCTCGCCATACCACTGCAATGATTCATAAGTGCTAGCTGGAGAATTTCTACAACTATGCCAGTCCAAATTTCTGGCCTCCTGATCCTCCATTTGTTACCCTATTGGTTTTTATGGATGGATTGCATTTGAGAAAGACACCAATATCTCTGCCTGCAACACCAGAGCTGAGCTGGTGGCCAAGATTGCAAAGTTGTTCCAAGATCATTCCTGGGACACAGCAAGGAACGCATGTGCCATATCCTGAAGCCATCTTGAGAATGTGGGGGAAGCTGAGAACATTCTTATTCCCCAGCCATAATTTAGTCAAAAATTTTTGATTTTTTTAAAAATACTTTTATTTTTGGATGGAATATTGTGTTTTTTTTTTGTCTGCTTATGCAAACTGTTAAATTTATCCCCCAAACTCAGTATAATGAAAAGGAATAATAGCCACAAACATAGGACATTAATGCTGACATTGAAGGACCAAAGAAGAATCAGGTGAGATTAGATCTTAAAATGTAGGTTAAACATTTAAGTGCATGGAGGAAATTGTTGAATAAAACCCAAGAACATTAGTTTATGTGGAGTCCGAAATGAGCTGAGACATTACTGACGATGAGAGACAGAAGTTAGTTATTCTGATGGAATGGAATGGATGTGCTATGAAATCATACCAGTTCTTAGAAGCAAAGAGTGCTGTAGTGGTAGTAATATACGTAGAAAAAAGGGATAACATGTTACCTATATCACTTAAATATGAAATAATTGTGGAAGGCAGCGAGTTGGCAAAAATGTAAGCATACCAAATTGCTAGTTGTATTTCATGTCTTTATGTTCTGAGTTCAAATTCCATTGAGGTCAACTTTGCCTTTCATCCTTCTGGGGTCATTAAAGTATGTACCAGTCGAGCGCTGGGGTTGATGTAATACACTTACTTTCTCCCACAGAATTGCTGGCCTTGTGCCAAAATTTGAGATCAGTATGAAATAATAGTGGATTCTGAAAAATGACAACAGAACATGCTATAGGAAAATTGATGTCAAATAGGCAATTAGGATGATGCTGGAAAAATCAAAGTATAGATTCTTGATAAAATTAATATGGCTCTTTAGCAGTAAAATGTGTTTCACATGCTTTTGATAAAATTTTGTTTATTTTCCCCTAAGGAATAAGAATTCTGATTGAAGCTTTATTTTATTTTCCATCTGAAAGACTTGGAAGGTTTTATGGAATAAAAAAAAATATCAAAGCAAAGAAAGATTGAAAGCAATTAAAATTTTAGCATGAATCAAAATTCTATAGAAGGAAAACAAAAAAAAAAATTTGTAATACATTTTTTTTTATTTAAATTTCCCTCAGACGAAGAAAATATTTCAGTTTTCTCAATTCAAAAACAAAATCCCCAATTTTTTTTATAGTAAAGTGCAGACAAAATCTAGGCAGCTTGAAGGTTAAGAAATAGTTGAATCCAAGTTATCAAACATGTCAGTATACTGCTATGATGTTGAATGTCATAGAGATAAGGTGCGTGTTAGTCTCTAAAATGAAGATTTATGAATGTATATCCTTCCTTCCATTATGGACAGGATGATAGGTAAGAAAATGAATATGAAGAAAAAAAAAAACAACTGATACATATATATTACATGTGTGTGCATGTGAGTGTGTGTGTTTGTGTGTATTTGTGTGGGTGTGTGTATATGTATTTATATGTATGTGTACATATATATACATATATGTAAATATATAGGTATATATACATAAACATATATATATATTTATATAGATGTATATATGTGTATATATCTCTCTCTATATATATATGTAGGTATTTAAGTATTTATGTGTACATATGACTCTATATGTGTGTATGTGTATATATATGTATGTATACATATATATGTGTATATATGTATGTATATGTATGTATGTATATATATATATATATATATATATATATATATATATATGTATATATATATATTTATATATATATATGTATATATATATATTTATATATATATATATATATATATATATATATATATCATATATATTATATATATATATATATAAATATAAATATATATATATATATATATATATATATATATATATATATATATATATATATATACACACACACACACACACACACACATATATATGTACATACATACAGAGAGAGAGAGAAAGGGAGGGAGGAAAATTCATGTAGTGGAATGTCAAGCTGAAAGAAATGCTGGTTGCCTTTGAATATAGTTTGTCAGATCAGATAGAGTTAGACCTTAAGGGACGAAACTTCATGATCAAAGGGTCCTTTGATAACTATTCATTCCACTGGTCTCTTATAAATAAAAAAAAAAAAGGAGGAAGTTATTTTTTTTTTTCCCTCTTTTCTTTAACATCGGGAGGGATCCTTCCTGCTACTGGGAAAATGATGAATAATGCAAAGACAATCTTTGCAGAGCAGAGCAATATTGCTCATTTACAGCCTAAAATTACAAAGAATAACAAGATACTGTAACAAGTTACAATATGTTGTACAACAAACATTTTCTACACAACAAAATTGGGAGAGAAAAAAACCCCAAACAAACAAACAAACAAAAATTGCAGATGTTAAAATAATGATGATTAGAGAGGAATTATAATTAACAAGTTTGTTCCTGTAGGAAGTCAATATGTCAAAAAATTCCTATGAACGCCAACGATATTTGACAAAAATTCTTGATGCAGGAGTGGCTGTGTGGTAAGTAGGTTCCTTACCAACCACATGGTTCAGGGTTCAGTCTCACTGCATGGTACCTTGGGCATGTGTCTTCTACTATAGCCTCGGGCTGACCAAAGCCTTGCAAGTGGATTTGGTAGACAGAAACTGAGAGAAGCTTGTCGTATATGTGCATATATATGTGTGTGTGTGTGTGTGTGTGTGTGTGTGTATGTTTGTGTGTCTGTGTTTGTCCCCACCCCCACCCAACATTGCTTGACAACCGATGCTGGTGTGTTTACGTCTCCGTAACTTAGTGGTTTGGCAAAAGAGACTGATAGAATAAGTACTAGGCTTACAAAGAATAAGTCCTGGGGTCGATTTGCTTGACTAAAAGGTGGTACTTCAGCATGGCCACAGTCAAACGACTGAAACAAGTAAAAGAGTAAAAAGAGAGAAAAAAGCATTGTTATTTCTTAATATTTTGTTATTTCTTAATATTCTTAATATTACACCTATACAAATGGCCATATTTTCATGGGTAAAATAATGCATGACACATACTCTTTTACTCTTTTACTTGTTTCAGTCTTTTGACAGTGGCCATGCTGGAGCACCGTCTTTAGTTGAGCAAATTGACCCCAGGACTTATTCTTTGGAAGCCTAGTACTTATTCTATTGGTCTCTTTTTGACGAACCGCAAAGTTATGGGGACGTAAACACACCAGCCACGGCTGTCAAGCGATGTTGGGGGGAGGGACAAACAAAGATACAGAAACATATACACACACATACATAGACAGTGTCACATGACAACTTGCTGGGGCTGCCTGCTGGAGCCTAGCAGCGGGTATTTAAAGGGAAATTTTACAAGACAGTCAGTCAGCCGCAGATACTCGTTGTCGCTGCATGGAAGAGGCCAGGGAACAGAAGAAAGAAGGAGAAAGAAGACATGAACTCAACACCAGAGCTGAAGACACCTCTGAAAGGCGGGGCCCTGCCACATCATAATGGTAGGGTAATAGAGGAGAGGAGTTAGGGGCCAAAACCAGATGTGGTTCCTCCTGGTGATGTCTTGAGCTAACTGGATCTTATAAAGGAGCTCTTGTGGTAGCAGACCTCAAAACATGCTTGCAATTCCTCAGTATTAGAAATTATGGGTAGAAGATAAGTACAGAGAATAAGGGAAAGAGCACATAGCAACTTAGCATATTTCTGATTTTAAATCAAGATATAATTAAATATATGGATGAAGGCTAGGAGTTATACTTAAGAATTTTAATAAGAGGATACTTTAAGATATAAGAGAAATATTAAAACTTATATCTTAAAGTACCCCTTTTAAAATTTTTAAGAGAGAGAGGGGGGGAGGGTGAGAGAAAGCAAGAGCGTGAGAGTGCAAAAGAGAGCAAGGGAGAGTAGAGGAAGGGAGACAGATGGTGGTGAAGTGCCAGGGCGTACCTTCAAGGTACAGAGGTCAGAATATAAATGGTAGGGTGTTGCCAATGAGGAACGAATAAGAGGTAGAGTCTTCATATAAATGGGTGTGGATGGATTCAATGGCTGGTGAAACCTGGGTATATAAAGAGGGGTGGGGGAAACAGGATAGCAATGATGCAGTGAGTTGAGCAGTGAGGATAGGATTGGAGAGTGAGCGATAAGCATAAGCATAGGGCATGCGAAAAAGGAAATGTGAGGAAGGAAGAGGTGTAGTTTTTTGGTTTGTTGGGGTAGGTTGTGTGAAAAGTTCTATTATTATATGTGGGTGGAACCCACAGCATATATATATATATATATATATATATATATATATATATATATATGTATATATATATATATATATATAGAGAGAGAGAGAGAGAGAGAGAGATAAAGAGAGGGAGGGAATATTGGTATATATATATATATATATATATATATATATATATATATATACTTTTGTTATTTACACCACCTGTCCTCGTCTGTTGTTATTATTTGTATATTCTCCCATATATATATATATATATATATATATATATATATATATATATATATATATATGTATGTGTGTGTGTATTTGTATATATAATATATATATATGTGTGTACTCACACATACATGCATAAATACATATATACATACACACACGCATACACACACACGCATACACACACAATACATATACATAGATACATACGTACATACATACTACATACATATATATATATGTATATATAATATATATGTATATATTCATATGTATATATACACATGTAAAACCACCAACATTCTATCTTATATATATAATATATATGTATATATTCATATGTATATATACACATGTAAAACCAGCAACATTCTATCTTATATATATAATATATATGTATATATTCATATGTATATATACACATGTAAAACCACCAACATTCTATCTTATATATATATATATATATATATATATATATATATATATATATATATATATATATATATATATATATATATATATATATATATATATATATATTCATATGTACATATACACACATAAAAACCAACATTCTGTCTTAGATATTCATGCACAATAAATAGTATCTTAAGCTGAGGGATTTTCAAATATTCAAATTGAGATATTCAGTGACATTGCGTGGAATTTATTTATGTTTTCATGTATTTGTTCGTTCCATTATACATTTGTTTGTTGCATTATCTATTTATGAATCTATTTAAATAAATACAGAAAATACACTAAAACAGAAAACATAAGCTAAAATTTTCTGGAAAGCAGTTACCAATATTTTAATACATGCGATTTAAAAGTCTCCCAGATCACTTTTGTCTTAACATGGTTTAGTGAAATATTTATCATAGAAAAATTAAAAAAAAAAATCTAAAGAAAAAGAATAAAGCAATATATACAAAACAAATTAAAAAATTTTAATTGCAACTTGCTATGTTTAGCTTCAGTTCAATTGCCCCCCATATGCGTACTGCCTGTTCATAGGTTATAATGAAACAAACATGATTAATGACTGAGTGTTAATGTTTAATGTATCTTAGCTACTATGACTTGCATATTTCATCCGTCCTTTGCTTGGTGAATTCTAAATCAAAATTGCCATGAAAGAAATTATTGTTCATTCTGTCTAGAAAACTTGGAATACTATAATCATATATTTCAACCGAATCATGATTATTATCAATGTGACTCATCGTTATGAATGGGGAATGTTGTCATTATCATAACCACTGTCTTCATAAGTGTTGTTGTTGTTGTTGTTGTTGTTATTGATGTCATTGCCATTGTCATCATGATTGTTGTTGTTTTATAGTCATCATCAACATAATTATCGTCATTATCATCGTCGTCATTGTCCTCGTCGTCGTCATCATTGTCGTCATCATAATCATCATAATCTTAATCTTCACTGTCATCATCCTCATCATCATCGTCGTCGTTGTCATCGTCTTCGCCGTCGTCATTGTCATCGTCGTCATCATCATCCTTGTCATCATCATAATGAACATAATCATAATCTTCATTGTCATCGTCATCATCATCGTCGTCGTCGTTATCATCATTGTCATCATCAACATCATCATAATCATAATCTTCATTATCATTCTCATCATCATCATCACTATTATCACCACCATAACCATGACCATTACAACTACCACCTCCACCATCCTCAACCACCACCACCACCACCACCACAACCGGCTTTGCCATTATTCCTATAATTTTTGATGCCGTCATCATCGTTACCACTGTTATCTTTATCACCATCATTGGAACGATCATTAACCTTCACAATCACAATCACCACCACCACCACCACCACCTCCACCACCACCACCTCCACCACCACCACCTCCACCACCACCACCTCCATCACCATCATCATCACCATCATGAACTGTCAAGGCATACCAAAAATTGGAAACATTTCTTCAATATATTCAGGAAGAGTAAAGAGTAAAATCACATTTTTTATCTATAGCTAGAACATAATGGATATATGCTCATTCTATTAATTAGTAAACATTGCTATAGTCAATCTACATCTGATATTAAATTGTAATTTGATAGTAGAGATAACTTTTTATTTTATCAATATACTGCAGTATTTTTTTCTTTGTCAAAAATTAGAATTGTTTAACCCTTTAGCATTCAAATTATTTTGTTAAATGTAAGGGTAAAGATTCCTTTCAGTCGTGAATCACCATAAGATTGCACCTAAAAGCATTGTTTACATTATTTACATTTGATGGATATTTGTCCTCATCTTGTTTGTTGTTAACACAACGTTTCGGCTGATATACACTCCAACCTTCATCAGGTGTCTTGGGGAAATTTCGAACCTGGGTTCTCATTCCTAAGGTATTTTTCGATGTTATTATTATTATTATTATTATTATTATTACTATTCAGGTTACTGCCTGGTGGAATCGAACTCGGAATATTGGGGTTAGTAGCCTGTGCTCTTAACCACTATACCTCAAGGAAGGATAGGAAAATATTAGCTTTATAAGCCCTAAAATTTACTCCACAATTGCATGGGTATATGGCATAGTGGTTAAGATCGTGGGCTACTAACTCCTAGATTCCAAGTTCGATTCCAGGGAATGACCTGAATAATAATGATAATAATAATAGCATCGAAAAATACCTTGGGAATGAGAACCCAGGTTTGAAATTTCCTCAAGACACCTGATGAAGGCTGGAAGGTATGACAGCCGAAACGTTATGTTAACAACAAACAAGATGAGGACAAATATCCGTCAAATATAAATAATGTACATAATTCTCTGGGACACAAATCTAGGCAAGGTTGGAAGACCAGCAGTTGTCCATCCTCTCCATGGCACCGATGTTATCCAAGGGAAAGGGAAAAGCAAAGGGCGATACAGATTCACACCAGTGATGTCCACAGTGAACTGGAACAATTGGAAAAAAAGTGTCTTGCTCAAGAAAGCCTGGTACTTATTCTGTCATCTCTTCTGCCAAACCGCTAAGTTACAGGGATGTAAATACACCAACATTGGTTGTCAAGTGATGGTTGGGGTGACAAATGCAGACACACAAGCATATACATACACACACACACACACACACACACGCACACACACACACACACACACACGCACACATATATATATAGTGTAGTATATTGCCACTTAAGTGTGGCTGACCCCTAGGGGTGGCAATATACTACACTTTATCGTGCAGTTACTGTTAATACTTCATTTAGAGAATTAACATTGCTTATATATATATATATATATATATATATATATATATATATATATATATATATATATATATATATATATATATATATATATATATATACATATATACGACAGGCTTCTTTCAGTTTCCATCTACCAAATCCACTCACAAGGCTTTGGTCAGCCTGAGGCTACAGTAGAAGACACATGCTTAGGGTGCCATGTAGTGGGGCTGAACCTGGAAACATGTGGTTGGTAAGCAAGCTTCTTACTATACAGCTACGCCTACACCTATACAAAATGTACTTCACAATGTACTTCACTAAAGGTGCCCAGGGTCTTGGTAGTAGTGTGAAACTGACTGATAAAATGAAGCCTACATTTTATGTTATAAAACAGGTTATTTGGTATTGAGCTTTTAAACTGAGATAGACAAGGCCATAAGTAAGGAAAGCATATATTTAGTTGAACTTATTTTCAAAATATAACTGCTTTGTCAGCATGGAAGATGAGCCTTAAAAGATGATGAAGATGGAGATGAGGGTGATCACAATGATGATGGTGATGATGATGAAGATGACAACGTTGATGAGGATGATAATTATGTTTATAATGATTATGATAAAGAAAGATAAGGTCAAAGTTGATTTAATTTCAACCCGATTTGAAATTAGAAGATGAAGCGATGTAACCAAATACAGATCTACTGGTTCTGATATCCACAGATATTTAATGAATTATTAATTGTACACTTCTTGTGTTTCCATTTTACTAGGTGCTGTTCTAACAGAATAATTGCACAAATATTGACCAGCTGATTCCAGTATTTCTTGTGATTTTCATATAGGCGCAGGAATGGCTGTGTGGTAAGTAGCTTGCTTTCCAACCACATGGTTCCGGGTTCAGTCCCACTGTGTGGCACCTTGGACAAGTGTCTTCTACTATAGCCTCGGGCCGACCAAAGCCTTGTGAGTGGATTTGGTAGATGGAAACTGAAAGAAACCTGTCGTATATATATATACATATATATATATATATATATATATATATATATATATATATATATATATATATATATATATATATATATATATATATATATATATATATATATATATATATATATATTTATATATATATATATATATATATATATAGGTGTAGGAGTGGCTGTGTGGTAAGTAGCTTGCTTACCAGTCACATGGTTCCAGGCTCAGTCCCACTGAATGGCACCTGGGGCAACTGTCTTCTACTATAGCCTCGGGCCGATCAAAGCCTTGTGAGTGGATTTGGTAGATGTAAGCTGAAAGAAGTGCGTTGTATTATGTATATATATATGTGTGTGTTTGTGTTTGTCCCCACAACATCGCTTGATAATTGATGCTGGTGTGTTTACATCCCCGTAACTTAGCGGTTCGGCAAAAGTGACTGATAGAATAAGTACTAGGCTTACAAAGAATAAGTCCTGGGGTTGATTTGCTCAACTAAACGCGGTGCTCCAGCATGGCCACAGTCATATAACTGAAACAAGAAAAAGAGTATAAAAGAATATTGGCCCACATTGTTCTCAGAAAGAGTTAAAGCTTTCTTCTTGGTATACCACTGAGTAGTCTATATCACAGGGCAAATAGCAGAATTTGATTTATAGAACAAATCCTATCCCACCCAATTCCATCAAATCCCATCCAATCTCAAGATATATCTACAAGAATTGAACTTCGCATTGCAAAGTTATGAAATAATGTTTATAAATCCTCTAGTGCTTCCAGTACTTTATCAGAGTGGAACTTAGCTTTGTCTAAACCATCTGCCACTAAATTTTATTGCAACTAGATACATGAAATCTTTCGTGCGAGATCGTTGCCAGTGCCCATGGACTGGCTCTTGTGCGAGTGAAACATGAGGTTTTTCGAGCGAGATCGTTGCCGGTGCCCCTGGACTGGCTCATGTGCGGGCGACACATGAAATCTTCCGAGCGGGATCGATGCCAGTGCCCCTGGACTGGCTCATGTGCGGGCGACACATGAAATCTTTCGAGCGAGATCGTTGCCGGTGCCCCTGGGCCAGCATGCGGGTGACAGCGAGATCGTTGCCGGTGCCTCTGGGCCGGCTTACGGGTGACACATGAGGTTTTTCGAGCGAGGTCGTTGCCGGTGCCCCCGGACTGGCTCATGTGCGGGTGACACATGAAATGTTTCGAGCGGGATCGTTGCCAGTGCCCATGGACTGGCTCTTGCGCGGGTGACACATGAAATGCCTTGAGCGAGACGAGATCGTTGCCAGTGTCCCTGGACTGGCTCATATGCGGGCGACGCATGAAGTCTTTCGAGCAGGATCGTTGCCAGTGCCCCTGGATTGGCTCATGTGCGGGCGAGACATGAAATCTTCCGAGCGGGATCGTTGCCGGTGCCCCTGGGCTGTCTCTTGTGCGGGTGACACATGAAATTTCTTCGAGCGAGATCGTTGCCGGTGCCGCTGAACTGGCTCTTGTGTGGGGTTCTGGGATTTTTCGAGCGGGATCGCTGCTGGTGCCCCTGGGCTGGCTCTTGTGCGGGTGACACATGAGGTTTCTCGAACGAGATGTGCGTGGCCTTTGCCAGTACCGACTGACTGGCCTTCGTGCGGGTGACACGTAAAAGCACCCACTACACTCTCTGAGTGGTTGGCTTTAGGAAGGGCATCCAGCTGTAGAAACACTGTGAAATCAGATTGGAGCCTGGTGTAGCCATCTGGTTTCACCAGTCCTCAGTCAAATCGTCCAACCCATGCTAGCATGGAAGGCGGACGTTAAATGACGACGACAATACGTACAGTCATATATATATATATACCGCCTGACTGGCCTTTGTAGGGTTTCCGAGCGAGATCGTTGCCAGTGCCCCTGGACTGGCTCTTGTGCGGGTGGCACATAAAAGACACCATTTCGAGCGTGGCCGTTTTCGTGCGTGTGACACGTAAAAGCACCCACTACACTCTCTGAGTGGTTGGCGTTAGGAAGGGCATCCAGCTGTAGAACCTCTGCGAAATTAGATTGGAGCCTGGTGTTGCCATCCGGTTTCACTAGTCCTCAGTCAAATCGTCCAACCTATGCTAGCATGGAAGGCGGACGTTAAACGATGATGATGATGATGATGAT
Organism: Octopus bimaculoides; assembly: GCF_046866305.1. NCBI lineage: Eukaryota > Metazoa > Mollusca > Cephalopoda > Octopoda > Octopodidae > Octopus > Octopus bimaculoides. The sequence continues at coordinate 118,716,580 of NC_142930.1, read as the reverse complement.
GATACAGGAGATCAGCAAAATATTCATTCTATCTCCCAAGGATGCTGTTCTCTGCAGAGGTAAGGACCGCAGCCTAGTTTTTAATGGCAGGTATGAAAGAGAACTTCTTATGAAGTCAGCAGAGGGTCTGACAGAATGCTTAATTAGTTTAATTAAAGCAGTACGTTTCCAGTACCACCTGACTGGCCCTCATGCCAGTGGCACATAAAAGCACCCACTACACTCTCGGAGTGGTTGGCATTAGGAAAGGCATCCAGCTGTAGAAACTCTGCCAGATCAGATTGGAGCCTGGTGCAGCCATCTGGTTTGCCGGTCCTCAGTCAAATCGTCCAACCCATGCTAGCATGGAAAGCGGACGTTAAACGATGATGATGATGATGATGATGATGATGATGATGATGATGATGATGATGATGATGAAAGTCAGAGTTTAGTTTAACCTTAGTGATCCCACAATTTAGCCTTGGATGTTTTTACTGTCTCTGCTATAACTTTTCATACTTCTGTGTCTCACCTGCAGAAAAAGGGGTGATTTATTTCCAAACTAAGATTTTTATGCCTTCTTCTGTACCATCCAATCTCAAGATGTATCTGCCAAAGCAATTGAACTTAGCACTGCAAGCTAATGGAATTACTCCTTACTCTTTACTCTTCTATTTGTTTCAGTCATATGATTGCCGCCATGCTGGAGCACCACTTTTAGTTGAGAAAATCGACCCCAAGTTTTATTCTTTGTAAGCCTAGTACTTATTCTATCAGTCTCTTTTTGCCGAACCGCTAAGTTATGGGGAAGTAAACACACCAGCATCGGTTGTCAAGCGATGGTGGGGGGACAAACACAGACACACAAACACACATACATATATATATATATATATATATATATATATATATATATATATATATATATATATATATATATATATATATATATATATATATGTATGTATTTTTATATATATACATACATATATATGACGGGCTTCTTTCAGTTTCCGTCTACCAAATCCACTCACAAGGCTTTGGTTGGCCCAATGCTAAAGTAGAAGACAGTTGCCCAAGGTGCCACGCAGTGGGACTGAACCTGGAACCATGTGGTTGGTAAGCAAGCTACTTACCACACAGCCACTCCTATGCCTTCTTGATAATTATAAAGATAGCAAACTGAAAATTAATCATAAAGACAGCAAACCATGCCAGAAAAAATGAAATGCTTAGCATCATTTCTTCCAATTTTACGTTCAAATACTGTATGGACTGATTTTGCATTTCATCCTTTCAAGTTTGATAAAATAAGAACCTGTTGAACCCTGGGTGGATGTACTTGTATTAACTCCTCCCTTGAAATTAGCTGGCCTTGTGTCACAATTTGAAACCAATTATAAAGTGCTCCAGGTTCTTATAGCAGTTACCTGTGCATATCACTACCATGTGGTGCATTTTTAATGCTGTATGAAATGTAACTAGCAAATGTTAAGAATCAAGGTGACAGGAACACAAAATGTCTGCAGTGATAGGATACAAAACCTCTTCAAACTTCAACTGCATGTTCGATTTGATTGCTTTTTTATCAACTGAAGCATATGTGATGTTTCAAATATTAAATTGGATAAAAACTTCCAGATGTTTTTAATGAAAAGCATGCCTATGTTGTATGTTGAAATATATGGGCTGATTGTTAAATTTATTG
>NC_142930.1:118652390-118707390 GCF_046866305.1 Octopus bimaculoides | reverse complement strand
CTGTCAACTTAATGTGACAGTCCCCTGAAGGGAATAACACAACTGTCGGTTAGACCTAGGAACCTACACTGCATCCTGTCATCCTTGACACATTTTTTGTGTCCCTATGTTTACAAGGGGGGGATAGAAGGACACGAGAAATGTGTCAAGGCCGACAGGAAGTGGTGCAGCTTCCTAGGTCTAACCAACAGTAGTATTATTCTCTTCAGGGGACTGTCACATTAAGTTGACAGCATACAACTACTTCATCGTATCACTACTGCATAAATCTATCTGAGAGATTTAAAAATGTATTATTTCTAAATATGTACCAGTTGATCACTAGGGTCGATATAATTGACTTACCCCCAACCTTACATTATTAACCTTGAGCCAGAATTTGAAGCCATTATAAGTTTTTGCTGGTTTCTTATGCATTTATCTATGCCTTCACATGTAATTTATGTTTTGTCATTTATGCTTTACTCGTTACAGTCATTAGACTGTGGTCATGCTGGAACACTGCTAGAAGAATTCTTAGTCAAATTAATCAATCCTGATACTTAATGATTTTTTAAAGCCTGGTATTTATTCTGTCATATCTTTTGCTGAACCATTCAGTTACAGGGGTGTAAACACATGAACACTAGTTGTGAAGCAATGTGTGTCAGATGGGATTAGCAAACACAGACACAAAGACAAACAGACAGACACACATACATGCACACACATACACACACTCAAACATACGCACACACATATGTATGTATACAAAAGGCTTCTTTCAGTTTCCGCAAACCAAATTCATTCACAAGGCTTTGTTCAGCCTATGTCTAGAGTAAGAGACATTTTCACAACGTGCCACATAGTCAGATTGAACTTAGTACCACATGGTTGGGAAGCAAGCTTCTTACCCAGACACCCATGCCTACAGATGTAATATATAAAAATAGTGAACAAAACATTTGAGTGAGGTCGTTGCCAGTGCCGTTGGACTGACTCCTGTGCAGGTCGCATGTAGAAAACACCATTTGAGTGTGACCATTGCCAGTACCACCAGACTAGCCCTCGTGCCGGTGGCACATAAAAGCACCCACTACACTCTCGGAGTGGTTAGCACTAGGAAGGGCATCTAGCTGTAGAAACTCTGCCAGATCAGATCGGAGCCTGGTGCAGCCATCTGGTTCGCCAGTCCTCAGTCAAATCGTCCAACCCATGTTAGCATGGAAAGCAGACGTTAAACGATGATGATGATGATGATGATGATGACGATGATGATTCTAAATCAAAATACATAATTCAAGTCAAAGCACATAATTCTACATAGAAATATACCTTAGAAGGTACACCATTAAATTAGTTGTTTGTTAATCAGGGTGTTCATCTTAGTACGTATTGGCATATTATTATGTTCTCTGATGGGACACCTAATTCGACATGCTTCACTTCACCCGGCTGTCAAGAAATAAATATTTAATAATTCTGCTGGGAATTTTGCTAGATGTTATGTCAGATTCATTCTTGATGAGACACAGCTCTATGCCTGATAATGGAGAAGAGAAGGTTAGAGATATGGATGGTAGACTTGACAGAGTAAAAGGCAACTAGCCAAGAAATCAGTTGTTTATGTCACATTACAAGTTTTACACTGAGACAATACCCAAGACACTTAGGTGTTAATTACTGCATCTGCCAAGTTCTAAGTAGTATCATACAGGTGTTATTATTCCCTTACCGTGTTTGGCAACATTTCAACAACAATGGCTGTTATTTAGTCACAGCTCAGTCTTGTCTGAGCAGAACTCAGATCAAAGTTGTTCTAGTTCAAGCAGTAACAACATTATTTTTTTTTAATATCAGTGTATGTGTTCATTAATGTAACCTTTTCTAATGAGAGAGTGGGGTCTGATTTCAAGGAATTTTGCTCTTATTTCTAGCAAAGCAGGCATGACTGTTTAGTTTGCAAGCATGTAGTTTTGGTTTCAGTCCTGCTGCATAAACACCTTTGGCAAGCGCTTTCTACAATAGCTCTGGGCCAACCAATGTGTTGTGAGTGAATTTTGTAGATAGAAACTGTGAGAAAGAAAGATGGCGAACTGGCAGAAACGTCAGCATGCTGGGTGAAATACCTAGGGGTAATTCGTCTGTCTTTACGTTCTGAGTTCAAATTCTGCCTAGGTCGACTTTGCCTTTCATCCTTTTGGGGCTGATTAAATAAGTACCAGTTATGCACTGGGCTCAATATAATCGACTTAATCCATTTGTCTGTCCTTGTTTGTCCCCTCTGCATGTATCCCCTTGTGAGCAGTAAAGAAATAAGAAACTGTGACAAAGACTCTCATGTATGTGTGTATATATATATATATATATATATATATATATATATATATATATATATATACACACACAGACACACACACACACACACACACACACGCACATATATATATATATATATATATATATATATATATCCATGTATATTTGTATGTGTGTGTGTATGCTTGCATGTGTCATTGTGTTTGACCTCTCCACTACTTGACAACATGTGTTGGTTTGTTTACTCTCAATAACTTAGCAATTCAGTGAAGGAAATCAATAAGATTCGTAGCAGACTTTGAAGTAAAAACAATTTTGCCGAGTAGATTCGTGTGACTAAATCCTTCAAGATGATGTCCCAGCATGGCTACCGTCTGAAAGAAATAAAAGATGAAAGAACATAATATTTCACAGAGTCTTCGTTTTTCATTCCAGTGTATGCTTTTTTGGTTTGTACAATCAAGTTGCTTTCAGCTTGTGAGGAAATCTGCCTGTGATAGGTAACCCTATTCAATAGAGCATTTCACATCTTCACCTGTTCTTTAGCTTCACAGAGAACCAACTGAAGTAGTGAAAGAGTGGATCAAAACACTAAATAAATAACATAGAGCTATTGATTAAATCACAAACAACTTTCTTACACAATGGAACTCAGCCTTAGCGATTTATAACTCTTGTTGATCCATGACACATTAAATAAAACACTAAAACTCTCATGGAATACCCTCAGCTTTTTACAACTTGTATTTTATAAATAAAAAGTAAACTACGATTAAGATTGTTTTAAAAGAAATATAGGTGTTTACGGTGCACTTTACTGTGAAGGAATACATATGCAGTGGTGCACATCATCAGAAGCATAAAGTTTTCCTAATTTCTTGGTATTCTTTTTGGCCTCACTTCAAAGAATCATAGAACACCATGCGGACAATATGTGACACACGAATGTGCTGTAGAACAGTTGGTGAAAAATGCATGATTTTACCTACTGACTGGAAGGGAGACAGGGAACAGTTTTAGTACCAGGGTTACATTGTAGGTGCATGAGAAGCTCTGGCTGAATGATTGTACTGAGAAAATAATATAATTTTTAAATTTTATATATTCATAGGGATGCAGTATATTGTTAATTACACTTTTGATCAGGAAACTTTAATGCTTTAGCATTCAGCTCACTCTGTCAAATGAGATGTTCCTTTATTCACACTGCTTTGAATCAATCATGTATTTTTTAGATTTCTACGATGTGATTGTTTACTTTTAGAATTACACTAAAAGGTCAGTATGAGAGACTGGTTCTGGCCAGTTTTAAAACAAGACAGGCAGAATATTTGGGCCAGATACGGCCACTTTAAATGTTGAAAAGTTAAGCATTTTTTCATAAGGGTTGTTAAAGTTTCGTTAGGAGGTGGTTTCAAATTTAAATGAGAGCAAAAAATTGTGATAAGCCAGAGGAAACAAACACCCATAAAGGCAGTTACCAGCTTCTACATGCTTGCTCAATCCACAACAGCAACTGAATGAATGCAACTGAAATAGCAGCTGACTGAATGTTTTAGCCTACAGACAATGATGGAGATGGGGGACATTTTTATTGCCAGGGGTAAATTGCCCTTACATAAGGAGTTCTGAATGAGTATTATTCTTTTACCCTTTCATTTGTTTCAGACATTTGACTGTGGCCATGCTGGAGCACAACCTTTAGTTGAATGGATCGACCCCAGGACTTATTTTTTGTAAGCCTCATGCGTGTTCTTTCGGTCTGTTTTGCCGAACTGCTACGTTACGGGGAAGTAAACACACCAACGTTGGTTGTCAAACGATAGTGGGGAGGGGGCATGAACTCAGACACACAAACATATACATATATATATATATATATATATATATATATATATATATATATATATATGCATACACGATGAGCTTCTTTCAGTTTCCACCTACTAAATCTACTCATAAGGCTTTGGTTGGCTCGAGGCTATTGTAGAAGACACTTGCCCAAGGTGCCATGCAGTGCGACTGAACCTAAAACCATGTGGTTGGTAAGCAAGCTTCTTACCACACACCAATGCCTGGTCTCCCCCAAAATGCCTTTGATCATTGGTCAGCTCAATAGTGGCTGATGTGACATGGAGTTAACAGAAAGTAAAACCACATCTGCAACCTAGACCCTAATGACCAAAGTTGCCATTGCCATTACCATGACGACTGCCACCATGATACCACTATCACGACCACCACTATCATGACCACTGCCACCAACACCACTATTTTCATGCAATAAAATCTGGACTGTATTATCAAATGTGATTCTTAGTTTTTGAAAATGGTAAGTTATGGCTCAGTTTTCTTCCTTCCAGGGTTGATAAGTTAACACATTGACCTAAGGCAGAATTATTTGAAGGCTGGACAAAATGTTTTGCATAACTTGACCTGCCCAAACAGATGATGCAAGCATGTCTGTATCTAGCCAACAATATGGTGTCTTGTAACGGAGGCGGTAGAAACAACTTATATATTTTTCCATAAAGAATTCATGACTAACATATATTCTTATCAAGATAGTTATCAGTGAATGTATACAAGAACAAGAACGGAAAAAAAAGGACAATGTTACATAAATACAATAAAAATAATAACAGGACATAACAACAGGTGTCTTTCGACTAAGGACGAATTAAATTAAGCTGGCGTGTGTGGAAATAAAGCCTTACAGCAGGGATACAAGATTTCACAGGCACAGGGAGGAATATCGATGTTGCACGGACAACGGCCGGCCAAGAAAGAAAGATCAGGCTTGGCCGAACACCAGTCATGTGAGAAGAGAAGAGAGCGAGGTAGAGGCAGAGGGGGAAAAGAATTAAGGAGGGGCGACATCAAATGACAGGGTCACAGTGAAGTGAAAAGTGGAGGGAAAGTGAGCAAGAACAGATATATCAAAATGTTTGGGCTTCTTTTAGTTTCCATCTACCTGGTCAACTCACAAAGGTTTGGTCAGCTTGGGGCAATAGCCATGCAGTGGGATTGAACCTAGGACCATGTAGTTGAGAAGCAAACTTGTTACTACGCAACCATACCCTTGTGTATGTGCACTTGTGCATGTGTGTTTGTGCCTGTGTGTTTGTACCTGTGTTTGTTCCACCTACCTGACAACCAGGGCTGGATTGTTTACATCCTCATGACTTAGTGGTTTAAATAAAAAGAGAGACCAACATAATAAGAATCAGATCTTAAAATAAGAAGGTGATGCTCCAGCTTGGCTACAGTTCAATGACTGTGAAACAAGTAAAAGAATAAAAGAAAAAAAGATTATACAGAAATGGATAACAAATTCAGCTTCTATTCAGTTGAAATTAGAATTCCTGACTTTATAAATAAAATAAATTCTGTGATTCTAACCAACCAATACTTCATCCACACTGGCATTCTCTGCATTTTGATTGTAATAAAAGATATAGCTATGCATAACGACATGCTTCAAAACAAGATTTATTGAAATATAACATTCAATATGCCACTGTCACTATTATTTTCCATTTCTATTTTTACATCCTTCATGCTAGTTATGATAATATAAATTGAGAATAAAATCTGCTAATTAGTATAATCACATTTATGGTTTTCTCTCCACCATGTTCAGCTTTCTTTCCCTTTTTATATTTTTTCCTTATTAGCTGAAATTTCCAGTCTTTCTACATTAGTCGATTAGCATTTGCTGCTTTTTCTCTCTTACTCTTTCATATTTTTCTCAAGAGGTCTACCACATGGCTTTTTATTTTTGACCTGCTAGAAATAACTACTATATCTCCTTCAAATCGTACAGTAACAACTGAAAGGGGAAAAAGAAAATGAAACAAAAAAACGTTGGGTTATGTGAACCTGGCTTCACATACAAAAAAGGTAAAATGAGATGTCACAGATGGGATGCAAATGAGCAAGGTTAACATATGATTAAAGAGCAATAACACAGCAGCTACTCTGTCTTCCTTTAAGAGTTTGAATGAAATTATATGGGATTATGTGGAGGCGCAATGGCCCAGTGGTTAGGGCAGCGGACTCATGGTCAGAGGATCGCGGTTTCGTTTCCCAGACCGGGCGTTGTGAGTGTTTATTGAGCGAAAACACCTAAAAGCTCCACGAGGCTCCAGCAGGGGATGGTGGCGAACCTTGCTGTACTCTTTCACCACAACTTTCTCTCACTCTTACTTCCTGTTTCTGTTGTACCTGTAATTCAAAGGGCCAGCCTTGTCACACTGTATCATGCTTAATATCCCTGAGAACTACGTTATGGGTACACGTGTCTGTGGAGTGCTCAGCCACTTGCACGTTAATTTCATGAGCAGGCTGTTCTGTTGATCGGATCAACTGGAACCCTCGACATTGTAAGCGACTGAGTGCTAACAACAACAATATGGGATTATATATTAATATTTTATCGTCATGAAAAGTGATAAGCCTGTTGTTATGTTCTGAGTTCAAATTCGGCCAAGGTCAACTTTAGAGTTCATCCATTTGGGGTTGATAAAATAAGTACCAGTTGAGGACTGGGGTTGATATAATCAACACATACCCTCCTCTGAATTTACTGGCCTTGTGCCAAAACTTAAAACTAATGTATTATCTTCATGGAAGGTGGAAAACTGGAAGAATCATTAAAACGCTGGGCAAAATGCTCAGCAGCATTTTATCCATCTTTATGTTCTGAGTTCAAATTCCACCGAGGTTGACTTTGCCGTTCGTCCTTTCATGGTTGAGAAAATAAGTACCAGTTGAGTACTGGGGTCTAATGTAATCAACTTACCCCTTCCCTAAGCTTGCTGGCCTTGTGCTAAAATTTGAAACCAATATATTATCTGCATTTTATCAAAATAGAAAAAGACAAATATTTTAAAGAAAGCTCATTGTTCTGTGCTTGGTTGTATACATGCACACATAAACACACGCATGCGCATGTGTACACACACACAAGCATGTTTGTATATCACATGATCGACCAGAATATGGGATGCTGTTATATATCGCTTGTTACAATGCACTTTGCATCGTTTTTAGCTTTCAAGTGATACCACCCACCTAGCTAAGCAATTAGGCCAATAATTCCCCTGATCACAAGGCTATTCCACCACAGGGTTACCATTTGCAGATGAAGGGACTGCAGCAACTTGAAATGTAGGGTTTTGCTGAAGAGCACAATTTGTCACCCAGTTGGAAATTGAATGGAGAGTCAAATGATTATTATGAGGACAAAACCTTAACCACTAGGCCATATGCTTCACATATGTGCAAATATATATTTATAGGTGAGAAAGTTGGTATGTGAAAGCACATGGTTGGATGTATAAAAGATAAACAAGAGGCTTGTGCTATATGGTTAAAGTATATATTTAAATCATTATGTTAGAAAAATGTTATAAAATCTTGAGTATAGAAACATTGTTTTTGGAGAAATAACTGGTCTCGTATTTTCTTTTCAAATTTCTCTACCTGTATTGTAACATGTCTTTGCTCCGGTGTGAAGATATGTTACGATACAGGTAGAGAAATTTGAAAAGAAAATACGAAACCGGTTATTTCTCCAAAAACAATGTTTCTATACTCAAAATTTTATAACATTTTTCTAACATAACGATTTAAATATATACTTTAACCATATAACACAAACCTTCTGTAGTTTTTTCACTCTTGTTTATCTGTAATATATATAAATACATATATATATATATATATATATATATATATATATATATGTTTTAATTACAATTGAATTACAATTATAAATATATATACACATACATACATACATACATATATATATATATATATATATATATATATATATATATATATATATATATATATATATATATATATATAATAATATTAGGGATAAAGATCCAAATTTACAGGTAAAAACTCAATTAAATTCAATTTATCAAAAATTAAAATTAAATTAAGTTTCACAGTATATTATATATCAATGTATAATTTAGAGAAAAGAACCGAAGTTCATGAACTCATCCATGAAAATCCACAGTCACATATAGAAAAATTTAAGAAGTAAATACACTAAAAAGAACTATAATAAAATACAAAGTAATAATCATTACTTAAGTTCTTTTCTCTAAATTATATATATATATATATATATATATATATATATATATATATATATATATATATATATATATATATATATATATGCATATATATATATATATATATATATATAAATAGAGTTATTAATATTTCTAAGTCTCTCTAAAGGAGACTACGGCAGCGGTACTGGAAATTAATAGTTATCGCCAAGCCAACATGGCAGTCCCAAAATTAGGACGAAAGCTGCCGTGAATTAGCTCCAAGAAGCCATCGCCTCTAGCTAGCTATGTGACACACGAACCTGTGTCCTTTATAACCTTCGAACAGGGGAGGTCAGCAGTGTCCCCCTGCTGGTCTGGCATCTGCAGACTAGACTAGTTTCAGGGTGTTGCCCCTTGTCAATGCAGAGTAGCCAAGCCTTAGCCAGGCGGCGCTGCTGACTATCTGCTCGAAGGTTATTTATCTAATTTCAGTGGAATCTATCCACTGGTTTTCAGAAATAGAGTTATTAATATTTCTAAGTCTCTCTAAAGGAGACTACGGCAGCGGTACTGGAAATTAATAGTTATCGCCAAGCCAACATGGCAGTCCCAAAATTAGGACGAAAGCTGCCGTGAATTAGCTCCAAGAAGCCATCGCCTCTAGCTAGCTATGTGACACACGAACCTGTGTCCTTTATAACCTTCGAACAGGGGAGGTCAGCAGTGTCCCCCTGCTGGTCTGGCATCTGCAGACTAGACTAGTTTCAGGGTGTTGCCCCTTGTCAATGCAGAGTAGCCAAGCCTTAGCCAGGCGGCGCTGCTGACTATCTGCTCGAAGGTTATTTATCTAATTTCAGTGGAATCTATCCACTGGTTTTCAGAAATAGAGTTATTAATATTTCTAAGTCTCTCTAAAGGAGACTACGGCAGCGGTACTGGAAATTAATAGTTATCGCCAAGCCAACATGGCAGTCCCAAAATTAGGACGAAAGCTGCCGTGAATTAGCTCCAAGAAGCCATCGCCTCTAGCTAGCTATGTGACACACGAACCTGTGTCCTTTATAACCTTCGAACAGGGGAGGTCAGCAGTGTCCCCCTGCTGGTCTGGCATCTGCAGACTAGACTAGTTTCAGGGTGTTGCCCCTTGTCAATGCAGAGTAGCCAAGCCTTAGCCAGGCGGCGCTGCTGACTATCTGCTCGAAGGTTATTTATCTAATTTCAGTGGAATCTATCCACTGGTTTTCAGAAATAGAGTTATTAATATTTCTAAGTCTCTCTAAAGGAGACTACGGCAGCGGTACTGGAAATTAATAGTTATCGCCAAGCCAACATGGCAGTCCCAAAATTAGGACGAAAGCTGCCGTGAATTAGCTCCAAGAAGCCATCGCCTCTAGCTAGCTATGTGACACACGAACCTGTGTCCTTTATAACCTTCGAACAGGGGAGGTCAGCAGTGTCCCCCTGCTGGTCTGGCATCTGCAGACTAGACTAGTTTCAGGGTGTTGCCCCTTGTCAATGCAGAGTAGCCAAGCCTTAGCCAGGCGGCGCTGCTGACTATCTGCTCGAAGGTTATTTATCTAATTTCAGTGGAATCTATCCACTGGTTTTCAGAAATAGAGTTATTAATATTTCTAAGTCTCTCTAAAGGAGACTACGGCAGCGGTACTGGAAATTAATAGTTATCGCCAAGCCAACATGGCAGTCCCAAAATTAGGACGAAAGCTGCCGTGAATTAGCTCCAAGAAGCCATCGCCTCTGGCTAAGGCTTGGCTACTCTGCATTGACAAGGGGCAACACCCTGAAACTAGTCTAGTCTGCAGATGCCAGACCAGCAGGGGGACACTGCTGACCTCCCCTGTTCGAAGGTTATAAAGGACACAGGTTCGTGTGTCACATAGCTAGCTAGAGGCGATGGCTTCTTGGAGCTAATTCACGGCAGCTTTCGTCCTAATTTTGGGACTGCCATGTTGGCTTGGCGATAACTATTAATTTCCAGTACCGCTGCCGTAGTCTCCTTTAGAGAGACTTAGAAATATTAATAACTCTATTTCTGAAAACCAGTGGATAGATTCCACTGAAATTAGATAAATAACCTTCGAGCAGATAGTCAGCAGCGCCGCCTGGCTAAGGCTTGGCTACTCTGCATTGACAAGGGGCAACACCCTGAAACTAGTCTAGTCTGCAGATGCCAGACCAGCAGGGGGACACTGCTGACCTCCCCTGTTCGAAGGTTATAAAGGACACAGGTTCGTGTGTCACATAGCTAGCTAGAGGCGATGGCTTCTTGGAGCTAATTCACGGCAGCTTTCGTCCTAATTTTGGGACTGCCATGTTGGCTTGGCGATAACTATTAATTTCCAGTACCGCTGCCGTAGTCTCCTTTAGAGAGACTTAGAAATATTAATAACTCTATTTCTGAAAACCAGTGGATAGATTCCACTGAAATTAGATAAATAACCTTCGAGCAGATAGTCAGCAGCGCCGCCTGGCTAAGGCTTGGCTACTCTGCATTGACAAGGGGCAACACCCTGAAACTAGTCTAGTCTGCAGATGCCAGACCAGCAGGGGGACACTGCTGACCTCCCCTGTTCGAAGGTTATAAAGGACACAGGTTCGTGTGTCACATAGCTAGCTAGAGGCGATGGCTTCTTGGAGCTAATTCACGGCAGCTTTCGTCCTAATTTTGGGACTGCCATGTTGGCTTGGCGATAACTATTAATTTCCAGTACCGCTGCCGTAGTCTCCTTTAGAGAGACTTAGAAATATTAATAACTCTATTTCTGAAAACCAGTGGATAGATTCCACTGAAATTAGATAAATAACCTTCGAGCAGATAGTCAGCAGCGCCGCCTGGCTAAGGCTTGGCTACTCTGCATTGACAAGGGGCAACACCCTGAAACTAGTCTAGTCTGCAGATGCCAGACCAGCAGGGGGACACTGCTGACCTCCCCTGTTCGAAGGTTATAAAGGACACAGGTTCGTGTGTCACATAGCTAGCTAGAGGCGATGGCTTCTTGGAGCTAATTCACGGCAGCTTTCGTCCTAATTTTGGGACTGCCATGTTGGCTTGGCGATAACTATTAATTTCCAGTACCGCTGCCGTAGTCTCCTTTAGAGAGACTTAGAAATATTAATAACTCTATTTCTGAAAACCAGTGGATAGATTCCACTGAAATTAGATAAATAACCTTCGAGCAGATAGTCAGCAGCGCCGCCTGGCTAAGGCTTGGCTACTCTGCATTGACAAGGGGCAACACCCTGAAACTAGTCTAGTCTGCAGATGCCAGACCAGCAGGGGGACACTGCTGACCTCCCCTGTTCGAAGGTTATAAAGGACACAGGTTCGTGTGTCACATAGCTAGCTAGAGGCGATGGCTTCTTGGAGCTAATTCACGGCAGCTTTCGTCCTAATTTTGGGACTGCCATGTTGGCTTGGCGATAACTATTAATATATATATATATATATATATATATATATATATATATATATATATATATATATATATATCTATCTATCTATCTATCTATCTATCTATCTCTCTCTCTCTCTCTCTCTATATATATATATATATATATATATATATTTGGGTATCCTATGAATAATGCAGTTATTTTAAACTTCTTTTCTTCTTCAAAATTAAGATACACAAAGTTCTTTAATCTAAAATATACTCTACTTCAATTTCTATAATGCTCTTCCATCTATCTGGTAGACTTGCAAGGCCGCTCTTCCAAAATTTACTTGTCTGTGACAAAAAATACTCCTCCAATACTGTTCTGAAACAATGTCAAATCATACTGGGACCTGGTGCAGCTCGTCATTCAAACTGTCCAACCCATGCCAGCATGAAAAAAAGGACGTTAAATGATGATGATGATATATCTATCTATATATATATATTCTTTTATTCTTACTTGTTTCAGTCATTTCACTGCGACCATGCTGGAGCACCACCTTTAGTCGAACAAATCAACCCCAGGTCTTATTCTTTGTATATATATATATATATATATATATATATATATATATAGGGAAGTTTAACAAAAAAACACAAAAGACAAAGACAAGTGGTGTAGACAACAAATAGATGTATTAGTATAACGTTTGGGAATTGAAAAATGAACACAGAAAGAAACATATATATATATATATATACATACATACATACATACACACACACACACACACACATATACAGATACATACACATATGCACACAAGCATATGTATTTTTGTGTATGTGTGGGCATGTTTGTATTTGCATGTGAATAAGGAAATAAATGGCGAGATACATTAAACGAACGGAGCATATGTCAGCAGAAAGGCTGAGAATTGCTTGTTCTAAGACCATTTTCTCTGATCTTTCTTATCATTCTTATTCTCCCATCTTTATTTCTCTTCCGTTGCCATTTTATTTCTCCCTCCCCCTGTCTCTTTCTCTCCCTAGTTTTTCTCTACTTCTTTCGCTTCTCATCTTTCATTTTCTTTGGTCATAATATTTTTTTTTCCTCTCCAATTTTCTCACAAACCCCTTATTCAACTATGAAATCCATACTAATCAATACTTTTTCTCCAAGGTCTTCCATCTCTCCTGAACACATCTCTTAACTTCAGACCTCTTTCTCTTCGTTCTTTTTCCCCAAAATTTTCTTCCTCTCTCATCCTCTCTCTCTCTCTCCTTCTTTGTTTCTATCACATTTCTCCTGCCTCTCTTTTCCTCTCTTCCTCTATTCTTATACCTCTTCTTGGTTACTTCTCTCTACTCCCAAACTTACTTTAATCTATCCTTTTTTTGCCATCACTATTACTATGTCTCTCTTTCTCTCTCTCTCCCTCACTTAGTTTCTTTTTAGCTCTTTCTTCTTCTCTCTGTCTCTCTCTTTCTCTTTCCTTGTTTCTCTCATATTTTCTCCATCTCTCCTTCCAATACTCCCTGGTTATACCTTAGTATTCTCAAACTCCAATCTATGCATTCCATCCACTCTACTCTCTCTTCCTGTCTCTTTCTCCATCCCTCTCTGTCCCTCTCTCTCTCTCTCTCTCTCTCTCTCCCTCTCTCTTTCGTCATCTTTCTCTATCTCTCCAATTACTTTCTCCTCCATATATATTATTTCTGTCTATATCATCTTTTTCACTGCAACCACGCCACTTCTCACCCTAGTTCGTTTTGATTCCTCCTCCCCAATTTACTTCTACCTCTACCCTCCACCCTCCACCTCCAACTCCCCATCCTCACCACCGTTTTGCTTCCCTTCCCTCCACCCCACCCCCACCCACCACTCAATTTTTCTCTTTGATTCCATTTCAGTAAAATTGCATTTTTCGTTCCAGCCTAATTATCCATTCCAAACTGTATTAGCAGTTGCAATATCAACAGAGACACCAGTAGCAACAGCAGCAACAGTAGTAGCAGCAGCAGCTGTAGCAGGGGTGTAGAATTCTAGTGGAGCAAGTAATATTAGATCTGTCATAATTTTTGTTGTTATATGATGTAGTAGTGGCGGCGGTGGCGGCGGCGGCGGCGGTGGTGGCGGTGGTGGTGGTGATGGTAGTGACTATATGGTGTTGTTATATCATGTTGATACTGTTACATGGTGTAGTAATACGATATTCATGTTGCTGTATGACGTGCTGTTATATGATATCGCTATACGACGTTTGTGTTATTCTATGATGTCGATGTATTGATGATGTTATGGTTGTAATAATGCTGTTGGTGTTGTAATAATGATGTTGCGTAATCTTACAATATTGTGTTGTTATTACACAATATTGTGTGGTATTACAATATGATGATGTTTTTGTATTATGATGGCGATGCTGTCAAATGATGTTTTTGTATGATGGTTCATTTTGCAATATGGTGTTGTTACGTATTGTTCGTGTTATTATATAATGCTGAGCGTTGTTATACGTTTTTTTTTTTAGAATATGATGGTATTGTTGTTATATGTTGTATGATACTCATTTTGTAATATGATGTTGTTATATGTTGTTCATGTCATTATATGATGTTAGAGTTGTTACATAACGTTGCTATATGATGCTGATAATGGTTATATGGTGTTGTTAGGATATGGTAATGTTGTTGTTATATGGTAATGGTGTTGCTGTATGATAATGTTGTCATATGATGAAGGTGGTGAGCTGGCAGAAACGTTAGCACGCCGGGCGAAATGCTTAGCAGTATTTCGTCTGTCTTTACGTTCTGAGTTCAAATTCCGCCGAGGTCGACTTTACCTTTCATCCTTTCGGGGTCGATAAATTAAGTGCCAGTTGTGTACTGGGGTCGATATTATCGACAGGCTCCCTCTCTAAAAATTTTGGGCCTTGTACCTAGAGTAAAAAAATAAAAGAATGTCGTCATATAATGTTGATATTTCAACAGGGTGTTGTTATACGATGTTACTAAAAGGTGTTGTTACATGACGTTGTTATATGATGTTGCTTATGATGATATTGTTGTAATATGATATTGATATTGTAACATGATGCTGTGTACAATACTGATAATGGTTATTTGGTGTTGTTATATAATAGCGATGTTATATGATGCATGGTGCTCATTTTGTAATATGGTGTCATTACAACATGTTTATGTCATATGAATTTGGTGTTGTTATATATGATGTTGATGTGGGAATACAGTTGCTGGCATAGCTGTGTGGTAAGAGATTTGCTTTCTAACCATATGGTTCCAGGTTCGGTCTCACTGCGCAGTATCTTGGGCAAGTGGTTTTTGTTATAGTCATGGGCCAACCAAAGCCTTGAGAGTGGATTTGGTAGATGGAAACTGAAAGAAGCTTGTCATATATATGTATATGGGTGTTCTATATTTTAGAGATGAGGATTTCTTATTTCTTTACTACTCACAAGTGGCTACACACAGAGGGGACACACAAGGACAGACAAACACATTAAATCGATTATATCGAGGCCAGTGCGTAACTGCTACTTATTTAATCGACCCCGAAAGGATGAAAGGCAAAGTCGACCTAGGCGGAATTTGAACTCAGAACGTAGCAGCACACGAAATACCGCTAAGCATTTCGCCCGGCATGCTAACGTTTCTGCCAGCTCGCCGCCTTACAGATGAGGACTTCTGTACATTATTTACATTATTTACATTGTGTCCACATCTTGTTTGTTGTTACCACAGCGTTTCGGCTGATTTACTCTCCAGCCGTCATCAGGTGTCCTGGTAGAATTTTGAACCCAGCCCTGGGTTCTCAATCCTAAAGTATTTCTTTTTTTTGCTAATGCTATTATTATTATTATTATTATTATTATTATTATTATTATTATTATTATTATTATTTATTCAAGGCGCTGCCTGGAATTGAACTTGAAATCTTGGGGTTAGTAGCACGTGCTCTTAACCCCAAGATTTCAAGTTCGATTCCAGGCACTGACCTAAATAATAATAATAATTAGAAGAAGAAAAAGAAGAAGAAGAAGAAGAAGAAGAAGAAGAAGAAGAAGAAGAAGAAGAAGAAGAAGAAGAAGAAGAAGAAGAAGAAGAAGAAGAAGAAGAAGAAGAAGAAGAAGAAGAACAACAACAACAACATCAACAACAACAACAGCAACAACAACATCGAAAAATACCTTAAGTATGAGAACCCAGGTTCGAAATTTCCCCAAGATACCTGATGAAGACTAGAGGGTATATCAGCCAAAATGTGTTAACAACAAACAAGATGAGGACAAATATCCGTCAAATGTAAATAATGTAAATAATGTACAGCCGTCTGATTATCTAAAACAGCCATAGAATTTGAACCCGTTTCCTCTTACTTTGTGCATTCAAATTATAATAAAGTGTTATTAGAATATTAAGTGAAAAGTAAAAATGAGTGAATTCAATATTAATCAGGTGAATATATTGGTTCCTTTGCTTAAATATATGTAGACGCTTCTTTTGCTTGAATATGTCGACTTGTGCTGGATATTAATAGTTTCTGTTTGTATCCTACTGAAGAAGTATAAATTAAAGATGTGGACACAATGTAAATAATGTAAATAATGTACAGAAAATAACCATAGCGAGGGACATTCCACAGTTGAATTAGAACAGTCAGAAACAGCGAAAGAAGACATGCACCCAATACCAGAGCTGAAGACACCTCCGAAAGGAGGGGCCCCGCACGTCAAAACGGTAGAGGAGTAGGGGCCGAAACCGGACGTGGTTCCTCCTGATGATGTCTTGAGCTAACTGGATCCTATAAAGGAGCTGTTGTGGTAGCAGACCATGAAACATGGTTGAAATTCCTTCCTGTTGTTTTCAAAGGCTGATGAAATTGTAAGCAAATAAAAGCCTAAGCTCACTGCTTTCTTATTTGAACTGTCGGTATACTTCAAGTACATTATTTACAATGGACGGATAAGTGTCCTCATCTTGTTTGTTGTTATCACAACAATTTGGCTGATGTATTCTCCAGCCTTCATTAGGTGTTCTTATTGAATTTTGGACCCAAGCTTTTATTTGACTAATGGGGTACACTGTTCTCATTGCAAAGTACGTTGCTGATGTTATTTTACGGTTGATATTATTGTTGAAGTCCCTGCCTGGGATTGAATTTAAAATCCAAGGGTTAGTAGCCCACGCTCTTATCAGATTCTAAGTTCACAGCAACGCACCTTAGGAATGAAAACAGTGTACCACATTAGTCAAATAAAGGGTTAGGTTCAAAATTCCACCAGAACACCTGATGAAGGCTGGAGAATACATCAGCCAAAACATTATGATAACAACAAACAAAATGAGGATTCCTTTAGTGATTAGCTGGCACCGACGTTTCGCTGGCATTTCAAAAGTGTTGCATGAAAGTCACCAGCATGTGGCGAAAAAATATCCCAGTTTCAAACAGATATTTCCTCAGCCGTCCATTCCTTTCGACGGAATAAGAACATAAAAGAATTATTGACCTCTATATCTGACTCCAAGAAAACGAACATTGGAGTATCTGCACGCTGTACCTTAAAGAACAGCCGCAAGAGAGGTAAGCCCTGTTCATTGTGCAGCAACATGAGTGAAGTGAATTCCATCAGAAATCATAACAGAAATGTTATGATTTATACAGAAGGGGGAACATGTAAATATTCCCATTTAGTGTACGCTGCAGAATGCACGAAACACAACTTGATTTAAGTTGGTTGTACAACGGAACAATTAAACAAAAGGTTTAATGGGCACAGATTCGACGTCAGGCACAAGAACAGTAGTTCAACAGAACTTGCTGAACATTTCGTTTCAAGCGGCTGCAATTTTGAAGAAGACTTGAAAGTGCACATTCTCAAAAAATATTCTGAATCTACCCGACTTTCACTTCTCAGAATGTATGAGGAGAAATATGTTTGCGGGTTATTGACATCACGCCCTGGAGGAATGAATAAGATGACAGGAGAATATCATCAAATTTATACAAAACTGTTTGAATATTCTTCTTTCTCTCTTTTTCTTTTCTTTTTTTCTGTCGTTTTCCTTTTTCTATTTTTTTCTTCCTTTCTGTCTGTTATAAAACTTAAAAACTGATGATGTCATTCCATCAACGTATGGACGCTGGTTACTCCCGTTCATAGTTTATGTTTAGATTTCTGAAATTTTGAATTTTTAATCACCTTTTGTTTTGAACTTGACAAAGACAGACGTACTGTCGAAATATGGTTCAACGAATAAAACATTTATACAATCGAATCGCGCTCTTCGTCTTGACTATTTACCTCCGTGAAGAGATACGTCAATCCTTTTTAAAATTTCATTATTATTATTATTATTATTATTATTATTATTATTATTATTATTATTATTATTATTATTATTCAGTAGTTTCATTTTTATAGCTCTTATGGTTACTGTATTGAAAGTAGGATGTGTGCAGTGCCCAGTAGTGCACTTTTCTGTATGTTATATATACTTGTAAGTCCTGGTGTTTATTATTATTATTATTATTATTATTATTATAACAATGAGCGGCTGAGGAAATATCTGTTTGAAACTGGGATATATGTGTGTATGTGTGTGTGTGTATGTTATGTCTGTGTGTCTGTGTTGGTCCCCCAACATCGCTTGACAACCGAGGCTGGTGTGTTTACGTCCCCGTAACATAGTGGTTCGGCAAAAGACACCGATAGAATATGTACTAGGCTTACAAAGAATAAGTCCTGGGGTCGATTAGTTTGACTAAATCTCTTACTCCCCCATAATAATTGCTGAAAAGCCATATTGGATAACACAGCCTTAAGCATCTAAAAATGTAAAGGACAAATTAGGTGTGGTTGAAACACCTTTACTCTTTACTCTTTTACTTGTTTCAGTCATTTGACTGCGGCCATGCTGGAGCACCGCCTTTTGTCGAGCAAATCGACCCCAGAACTTATTCTTTGTAAGCCTAGTACTTATTCTACCGGTCTTTTTTGCCGAACCGCTAAGTTACGGGGACATAAACACACCAGCATTGGTTGTCAAGCGATGTTGGCGGGGAGTTTCCATCAACCAAATCCACTCACAAGGCCTTGGTCGGCCCGAGGCTATAGTAGAAGACGCTTGTCCAAGGTGCGACGCAGTGAGAATGAACCCGAAACCATGTAGTTGGTAAGAAAAGATACTTACCTCACAGCCACTCCTGCGCCTATACAGCCACTCCTGCACCTTTGAGCAAAGTTCTACCTAAATAGTGTTAACCTAGGTTTTAACAACAACAATATATTAGTAATAGCAGTGGTTGTGGTAGCACCATGGATCCCAAATATGTGCTTAGTTTTTGATTTGCTTATGAGATGATCGTGTAATCTAGAACAGTTAGCACTGGCAATTTTAGGGTGGTGTTGGGTGTACTATCATAAACAAACGGAAGCAAAAAGCAATGGAATGATACCAGAAACAGCAGAACTTCAGATTAATTGTCTTCCAGGATAGAGTTTTCGGTCTTTATGTTCTTCAAGATCAAGAAGTCAATCTCCAAAGAATTGACTTCTTGTGTTGTTGTTGTTGTCATTTTTGTTTTTCTTATTGTTGCTGTACTTGTTTTTGTTATTGTTTTTGTTGTGTTGTTGTTGATGTTACGTCAATGTTGCTGTTCATATTGTTGTTGCTTTAAGGCGACGAGCTGGCAGAAACGTTAGCACGCCGGGCAAAATGCTTAGCAGTATTTCGTCTGCCTTTATGTTCTGAGTTCAAATTCCGCCGGGGTCGACTTTCCCTTTCATCCTTTCGGAGTCAATAAATTAAGTACCAGTTGTGCACTGGGGTCGATCTAATCGACTGGCCTCCTCTCCAAAATTTGCGGGCCTTGTACCTAGAGTAGAAAACAATATTGTTGTTGCTTTCATTGTTGCTGCTTAATTCCAACCTAGTCCTGATCAAGCAGACCTAATGGCCAAAGGCATTCTATATGTCACCATTTATCTCGTTTCTTGCTATGCAAAGAACAGAGAATATTATGTGTGTCAATATTTTTGAAGAACATAACGTGTGATTGCGGCAGGTTTGATTGCTATTTCTAGCTGGTCGAGCAACCATTAAGTCGTTCACTCCTTGGCTTGTGACTTCCAGTGTTGATAAACCAAGGTTATACAGAGTTTAAAAGAAAATTGAATGAAGCATTGTGTGAATGAAGAAAATCAATAAGCGAAACAGCAGAGAGCAGTATTCGAATCAGAAACAGCAGCAGTGGTGTAAGCTGGCTGCTAGCAAAGCCAGGAACGATATAAGAGAGAAGGAGAGAGAGAGGTGGAGGGTAAAGAGAACTAGAAAGAGAAGGAAAGAGAGAGAGAGAGGAGGAAATACAGAAGAGAAGAAGATAGATAAGAGAGGGGGTGTAGTTGTTATTCTGTAGCTTACAGGTCATTCTGGTCAGGCAGGCCTTTGTCACAGAGGTAATCAGTCAAACATCTATATGTTGATCCACGTATCAGTTGTTCCTCATACATCATACCACACGCTACAAGTGGACGACGATGCGTACTACTGAGAGGTACTTTGTAGTACTGTGTAGTGCTGTGTTGTGCTTTGAAGTGCTGTACTATATTGTCTAGTGCTGTGCATTCCTAGTGCAGATTTGTTATTTAGCTTCAGATCAGCTCTGATGGAGTAGATCTCAGTTTAAAGGAGTTCAAGCCTTTGATCAACTAGATTTTGTTTTGCTTTGCTTTTTTTTTGTTGTTGCCTAAAGCTAAGGTGGCAAATTTGTTGAGCTGTTACAACATCACAAGGAATACTTTGTGTTATGTGCTTCGTTGTACACTGAGTTCAAATTCCATGAACGTCAACTTTACTTTTCATTCTTCTGGGTCGACAAATAAAGTACTAATATTTCTGTTGCTGTTCATTTACATGCTGCTCTTAATCAAGGAAACCTATAGATGAAGGTGATCCAGACATGACCATCACACCTTATTTTTAGATGTAGCATTTCTATAACTACGTTGTCCACATTTTTCTTTCTTTTCTTAAGGTTTAAAATAGATTTGGCTGTTATTACTTGTTATCATTACTAGTTTTTATTACTATAGTATTGTTATTACTATAGCGAATGTGATGCAGAGGTAGGAAGAAACTAGTGATAGCGATAATCTGATCACCTCCCCACCCATGAGAGATGAAATTTAAAACTAACTACAACCGTAACAGTCCCATGAAAGGGAAGTATACTACTGCTATTTATTCCTAGGAAGCACTGCTTCCTGTCGGCCTTGACACATTTCCCGTATCCTATGTTTACAAAGGGGGAGATAAGCACCTCTACCAAGCAAAGCCAGCATCCAGAGACTAGTTTCTGAGTCATTGCTTATCTCCCCCTTTGTAAACATAATGACACAAGACATGTGTCAAGGCCAACAGGAAGCGGTGCTTCCTAGGACTAAATAGCAGTAGTATTCTTCCCTTCCAAGGGACTGTCACATTAAGTTGACAACATACCACCACTTTATCGTGTTACTTGTGTATAAATCTCTCTGAGAGATTTAGAAATGTATCATTTCTATGTCCTCGCCTCTTCCTGCAAACCTAGAGGAACTCGAGCAGATAATTACCACCGCACTGGAGACTGTTACCCAAGACATGCTGCAGCGTGTTTGCGAGGAGCTGGACTACCGACTTGACGTGTGTCGCGTCTCAGGTGTTGCGCATATTTGAACATTTATGAAATCGTTCATGGAATCCACATACCTTTGAATTTCTCATTCAAATTTGAAGGAATAAATCTTATGATGCTCAGCATTAAACCTGTTTAGTTTTGCTTGCTTTAACTATGTAGTTTCTGTGATATTTACAGGATCGCGGTTTTGATTCCCAGCCCGGGCGTTGTGAGTGTTTATTGAGCGAAAATACCCACAGCTCCACGAGGCTCCGGCAGGGGATGGTGGCGAACCCTGCTGTACTCTTTCACCACAACTTTCTCTCGCTCTTACTTCCTGTTTCTGTTGTGCCTGTAATTCAAAGGGTCAGCCTTGTCACACTGTATCACGCTGAATATCTCCGAGAACTACGTTAAGGGTACATGTGTCTGTGAAGTGCTCAGCCACATGTACGTTAATTTCACGAGCAGGCTATTCCGTTGATCGGATCAACTGGAACCCTCGACGTCGTAAGCGACGGAGTTCCAACAAAACATCTCAAATCATATCAAATTTTTTGAAACATCCTGTATTTCCTAGCTTTTTCAAGTATTCAATGAACTGGGCGCTGAAACTAGTGTCTGAAACGTATCCAGATGTTAAAATTAGATTATGCTGACGACAAGGCATTATTTGTGCCACCCTACACTCAGCGGCAGTTAGTGCAACATGTGGTGGACATACATTAATTAAGAATAAGTGGACAGATCAACACCAGAAATGCAATGGTTATGCTTGCCAGTATTCTGAAAAAACAAAAATCAAAAATTATAATTACACTGAACTCTGAATAACTTCATATATTTTTCATTATGAGGAAGTGAATTTCTGAGTTCAAATTCCGCTGAGGTTGACTTTGCCTTTATCCTTTCGATAAATTAAATACCAGTCGACTGGCCCCCCTCTCCAAAAGTTTCGGGCCTTGTGCCTAGAGTAGAAAAGATTATGAAGAAGTGTATTACTTTATATATCTCTTATTATATAAAACTTTTATATCACTTGTTAAGTATATTTTAATTAATTAAGCCTATTTTCTCCTAGATTCGAAATTTTCTTTATATCAATGTTGTTTTCCCTCTCACTCAGGAGTAAATTGAAAAGAAAAAAAAAATACTCGTAATTTAGAATTGACTTCTAATTTATGGCAATGGGACCATCTAAGAAGAACAAGGGAGCTTCTGAAACAGAAGAGCTCTCGAATAAATTGTTTTATGGTATGTTGATACTTCCTTGTCATATTTAGAACTTAAAACACTCTGGGGTCGATTGCTTACTTCCTATTCTATCCCAAGTCTTCAGTGAAAGAAAATGAATTACCATGATAAATCAGACAATACGAATAAGTTATTTGAAAAATACTTAAAATTATTGATTAAAAAATAGAGAGAGAGGAGAGGTTCAAGATAAACCGTATGTGAACAGAAGTGTACTGAGTGTGTTTAGAATCGTCACAGCTATTGGTCTGTAGTATTTGCTCGGTTTATAGCATTTAAAATAATTGTTTCTTTTTTTTTTCTGGTTGTTGTATTGCTCCAGGTCAGGTTTCAGTGAGAAGATCTATTAACAAAATTTGTTCAACCACTGGCGTTGGTTAATAAGGAACTTTTTTTTTTCAGAGTTTAATAAAGCTTTTGATATCAATTCACTTGAGACAGCTTCTGGTTTAATGATACAAAATTTCTGTTATAAAGTGTCCTAAATTAAACCCCCCCATCAAAAATTTCATGTTAATACGTGCCCCAAACTCCGGCTTAATAATAGTACCTTATGCTATTAAACACATGGTGTCCCTTGGCGGATAGTTCATACAAGGGAGATAATCATTCCGTCATAATATTTGATGGGGTTAAAAGTTTGAAATTGAAAGTAAGGAATAAGGAAAAAGGTGCATAGAATACCCTTTTATTTTTCTCTTTGTTGCAGACCCATTACGAAGTTTTTAAAATTTCTAATCACTGGGAATTATGTATTGCACTATTTCCTTATTAAAAAAAAAATATCTGCATGATATAACCCAAACGTAGGGATTCAGTGCATTTCAACAGAAATATGGTAGTAAGAGTAAGCCAATGTGTTGTTTTAAGACAATAGAGTCCCGTTTAAGGTAGATCTGACATTTCTTTGTTGTCACATGATTTGTAGTGTGTTGTCATTATTGTCGCGATAGTAGTTTAGTCCTAGTTTAATTCACATTAAACATCCATTTAATTTTCAGCCCATAGTATATCTAAGCCATATTATCTAGTGTGTCCTTCACCAAAAACATTTCTTAACCATACGGGTACCTATCCTCTGGTTTGTATTCACAAGTGTAGTAAAAGACAAATAACATACGGTACGTTTTACTGACGTGTCATTTTATTCGTGAAACTCGGCGATTAATATTATTGGTTTACTTTGAAAATTTTCACCCTATCAGTCTAATTTTTCGTGTGTAGGGAACAGCTTGGTTAAATGAAATAAAAATCTCAATTCTTTCGTTTTATTATTAATCATTTACAAGTTTGGAAACGTAATATTTATCATGTTTAAGGCAGTGAGCTTATAGAATCGTTAACACGCTGGGCAAAATGATTAACGGCATTTCATTAATCTTTACGTTCCGAGTTCAAATTTCCTTTTGGGGTCGATAAAATTAGTGCCATTTAAGCACTAAAGCAGATGTAATCGATGAAACCCCATACCTGAAATTACTGGCCTTGTACCAAAATGTGAAACCATGTTAAATGTTTTTAATAACATAATTTTTGAAATACAAAACAAATGCATTTAAATATTATATGATTTATGGGCAACAGCAATGAAGTCAAAGGAAGAATAGTTATTCGTTTATCAAAGAAGATCTTATTGATAAGTAGTGAATAAATTAGAAGCTTCCATATGTTCCGTATTTTGATTTTATAGCTAACAATGACATCTCGATCTTTTTTGCGAATGAATCTCAGCATTTGCAGGATACAAAAATTTAAGTGTATGGTTCACAGAAAAAGTAGTTGGACGGTGCGTTATAAAAAAAGCACAGTTATCTGCTATATGCGGTTGACTGTTAATACACGATTATTAATCATCGGTAGTTTGACTTCTGACAAAAAATAAAAAAAAATAAAAGAAAAAGAAGCTGAAAGTACATAGAGACTTGTACTATATACCGATTGCTTAACATCATCTCAGATCACCCGATACTGTTTTACCCTTGGCTATAGTCATAGCTTCATTTCAACACAAAATGGCCTAATGCAATAAGCAATGTTGTGCAAACCCTTCCAGGGTTTGGCTCATTGAGGCTATCGTCGGATAGAAATCATGCAAACGAATATTCACCTCAATTTACTAAGTCATTAAAAATGAAATGTCCGATTTTCTTATACAAGTTTGACAGTCGTTAACTCTCTAATGTTTTATCCTGACAATTATTTGTTTTACAACATTGAAGAGTTGCATCATCACTTTTCGAAATGCAATTCCATGGTGTCTGATTATATTGTGAGTTTTCTCTTGCAAATCAATTTTTGTGAACCCATGGATGGATAAAAAAAATCGCGTTGTTTATGAATATAAGATCCGTCGTGGAACCAATGCATTCCAGAGAGTGCTAAATATCAATGAGGTGTTTGTTGAAGATGTGGCGAATGTGCGCACTGTACGTCGACGGTTTAAGAAGTTCCAGTCTGGTGACTTTACTCGTGAAAATCAGCTCCATGGTAGATTTGGAACCAAGGTGGATAATGAGCTGGAAATTGTAGTGGAAGCGGATACATCTCAAACTACGCGTGAGTTAGCAGCAAAGTTTGATGTTTCGATTCCAGCTGAATTGGACCCTCTGAAACAAATCGGCAAGGTAAAAAAGTTGGACAAGTGGGTACCACATGAACTGAACGAGCATCAAATGACACGTAGTCTTGAAACTCGCTGATCTTTGATGTCACAGCATAAAGCCGAACGATTTTTGCATCTTATTGTTACGTGTGATGAAAAATGGATTCTTTTCAACAATAGCAAGCGTTCTGCACGGTGGC
Organism: Octopus bimaculoides; assembly: GCF_046866305.1. Lineage (NCBI taxonomy): Eukaryota > Metazoa > Mollusca > Cephalopoda > Octopoda > Octopodidae > Octopus > Octopus bimaculoides. The sequence continues at coordinate 118,681,882 of NC_142930.1, read as the reverse complement.
TGGATAGCGACAAAGTCCCGAAACACAATCCAAAAAAAGAATATTCACCCCAACAAGCTAATGGTGTCTGTTTGGTGGTCCAGCGCTGGTGTTATTCACTACAACCTCATGAGAACTGGTGAGTCAATTACAGCGGATGTATTCCTCAACCAACTGGAAGAAATGATGAGTGAACTTGTAATTAAATAACTGAGATTAGTCAATAGAGCCAAGCCAATTCTCTTGCAATACAATGCTCGACCACATGTTGCACAAAGAACGCTACTCAAGTTACAGAAACTGAACTTAGAAGTACTCTTTCATCCACCATATTTACCAGACCTTGCACCAACTGACTATCACGTTTTCCAGACATTAGAAAACTTTTTGCAAGGAATAAATTTCAAATCTGAAGAAGATGTAAAAACAGCCTTTCGTGATTTCATCACTTCTTGCTCTCCAGAATTCTTCGCTGCTGGCATAAATAAGCTACTGATAAAATGTTAAAATTGTGTTGATAATTTAAATGCATACTTTGGTTAACTGCATTGCTTTTTGCTGAGATAAAGTAAAATAAACTTTCAGTTCAAAATCGGACATTTCTTTCTTAATGACCTGATTCAAATTAATAACGTAACGTAGAGGGATATATAATAGAAAATCTTTTCTTCAGCAGAACAACACGTCATCTCAAATATGAATAAAATGCAAATAGATACAAATTGAAATTATAAATCGCATTCAATAGTTTCTATAGTTAATGTACAAAATACATTAATACAAGAATACACAGAAAACTATTATGGAGAGTAAAAAAATTATACTGCTAAGAATCGTCTTTCTAAAACAACGCTGATATACATACATACATACATACATGTGTTTGTGTGCGTGCGCGCGTGATATATACAGTATGTATTCTTTCGGCAATACATATACAAAAATTGGAACGATACAGAGAAGATTAGCATGACCCCTGCGCAAGGACGACACGAAAATTCATTAAGCGTCCCATACTTTTTATGAAGGTGGTGCTCCAGTATGGCCACAGCCAAATGACTGAAATATGTAAAAGAACAAAAGACTGTCTTTGTATAGTCCGTCTGTACGTGTGTTTTTATTGTCGTCTGTTACGCTCTCGTTCCGTTTTTCGGATTTATACATATAGCGGCGTCCATACACCTTTTGCTTAGCTCCTAAGTAAGTATACATCTAAATTCTGTACGACTTCCTTCTTTCTTTCCTCTCTTCTTTTTCTCGCCCCCCTCCCTCACTTACTTGGCATTCTCTTTCTTTCCATTTTTCTTTTTCTGGCTCTCCATCTCTCACATTTCTTGGCATCCTCTTTCTATAATCTCTCTACTTTCCTCTGTTATCTCCCTTGTACCTTTCCCTCTGTCTGTCTGTCTGTCTGTCTGTCTCTCTAGTTCCTTCCATAATTCTTCAATCCTTCTGCTCCCTACCTTTCTCTGTTCCTCCTACGTGATCGGTACGCGGCCAAGCATGATCTTTATTTCTTGGCCTGACTGCCGCTCATACAACATCTTATTTTCCTGTCTCCTGATTCCAACTATGTTTGTAGCCGCAAGGCTTCCACTTCACACGCAACTTTTCTTGTCCTTTGAGTCGAAAGACACCAGTTCTTATTCGTGTTGTTTGTATTTGTAATCGTGTAGCATTTTCTCCGTTTTCTCGCTTTTTGTGCATGTTGTTGCACATATTCACTGGCTTCCTTCCAAAAATTTAATGCCCAAAATTTAGCTTGCATTTTTTGGGCCTAGCAATTTTGAATATTCTTAAGTGTAACAAGCCGAAACTGTAGTGATGATTGGAAGCTTGACTGATAAATACAAACCCATGAATGTTCCGTTCTGTCCGTATGTTTTTATTGTAGTCCGTTACGTTCTTGTTTCTTTTTGGGATATATATATATATATATATATTTAATAAAGAGAATGAATGGGAGAAAGAGAGCCTGCCTTATGTCGACCCAATAGAGGGACCAGCTATCCGAGTTGATAGTACCAGGGTAGATAAAGCAATTAAGAGTATGAAGACCGGGAAAGCCCCCGGCCCATCAGGAATCACTGCAGAGATGCTCAAAATATCTGGCAGTGTTGGCTATAGCCTAGTCACCCGTATTACGAACCAGGTGATACACGAAGGAGTCATACCCTATGACTGGTGTAGCAGCATCATAGTCAACTGCTACAAAGGTAAAGGGGACGCTTTAGATACAAATAATTACAGAGGCATCAAGCTGTTAGATCAGGTTATGAAAGTTACAGAGAGGGTCATAGCCCAACTAATTAGGGAGCGAATCAATTTAGATGAGATGCAGTTTGGGTTCGTGCCAGGTAAAAGCACTACTGATCCCTTATTTCTAGTGAGACAGTTGCAGGAGAAATACCTAGCTAAGGATAAACCTCTGTACCTGGCTTTCGTTGACATGGAGAAAGCCTTTGACAGGGTCCCCCGATCCCTTATCTGGTGGTCAATGAGGAAACTTGGGATAGAAGAATGGTTAGTGAGAGCTGTGCGAGCCATGTACAGAGATGCTGCCAGTAAGGTGAGGGTTGGAAATGAGTACAGCAATGAATTCCGGGTAGAGGTAGGGGTCCACCAAGGTTCCGTCCTCAGCCCCCTATTATTTACCATAGTCCTCCAGACAATCACAGAGGAGTTCAAGACAGGTTGCCCCTGGGAGCTCCTCTATGCTGATGACCTTGCCCTAATTGCGGAGTCACTATCAGAACTAGAGGAGAAGTTTCAGGTGTGGAAGCAAGGTCTAGAATTGAAGGGCCTTAGAGTCAACCTAGCTAAAACCAAAATCCTAATAAGTAGGAAGGTAGATAAAACACAAACCCCTTCAGGTAGATGGCCCTGCTCAGTATGTAGAAAAGGAGTAGGTAGTAACTCTATAAGATGTACCCGGTGCAAGCTATGGACACATAAGAGGTGCAGCAACATCAAAGGCAGGTTAACTAGCAAGTTAGTTTTTGTTTGTGGCAGATGTTCAGGTGCAATAAAGACTGCAAACAAACAGGAAACAACTTCTATCTCATTCCAGGGTGAAAAACTAGAGGTAGTCGATAGCTTCCGCTATCTGGGCGACCAAGTTAGTAGTGGGGGTGGGTGCGCTGAAAGTGTAGCTGCTAGAATAAGAATAGCCTGGGCAAAGTTTAGAGAGCTCTTACCCCTGCTGGCGACAAAGGGACTCTCACTCAGAGTAAAAGGCAGACTGTATGACGCATGCGTACGAACAACCATGCTACATGGCAGTGAAACATGGGCTGTAACTGCTGAGGACATACGTAAGCTCGCAAGGAATGAAGCCAGTATGCTCCGTTGGATGTGTAATGTCAATGTGAATACCCGTCAGAGTGTAAGTATCTTGAGAGAAAAGCTGAACATTAGAAGCATCAGTTGTGGCGTGCAAGAGAGACGATTGCGCTGGTATGGACATGTGGTGAGAATGGAGGAGGATAGCTGCGTGAAAAAGTGCCACACCCTAACAGTTGAGGGAACCCGTGGAAGAGGTAGGCCCAGGAAGACCTGGGCTGAGGTGGTGAGGCAAGACCTTCGTACATTGGGCCTCACCGAGGCGATGACTACGGACCGAGACCTTTGGAAATGGGCTGTGCGTGAGAAGACCCGGCAAGCCAAGTAAGATCGTTGCCAGTGCCCCTGGACTGGTTCTTGTGCGGGTGGCACATGAGATGCACCATTTTGAGCGTGGCCGTTGCCAGTACCGCCTGACTGGCTCCTGTAGGATTTTCGAGCGAGATCGTTGCCAGTGCCCCTGGACTGGCTTGTGCGGGTGGCACATAAAAGACACCATTTCGAGCGTGGCCGTTTTCGTGCGGGTGACACGTAAAAGCACCCACTACACTCTCTGAGTGGTTGGCGTTAGGAAGGGCATCCAGCTGTAGAAACTCTGCCAAATCAGACTGGAGCCTGGTGTTGCCATCCGGTTTCACCAGTCCTCAGTCAAATCGTCCAACCCATGCTAGCATGGAAGGCGGACGTTAAACGATGATGATGATGATATATATATATATATATATATATACGAGGGTGAGTCAACAAGTAATGCCATTTTGTTTAGGACAGGTATAATTACCCACACAGGAACATGTATCATACATCAAAATGAAGCTGTTACTCTGTGGATCACACCCCTACTTCTCAACATAGTCACCGTTTCTCTCAATAGCAATGTTCCACCTTCGAATGAGAGCATGTATCCTTGCCCCGTAAAATTCTGTTGACTGTTCTTTGAGCCACTTCTTCACTACAATTTTCACTTCCTCGACACTGGAATAATATTTGCTTCTCAAACCCTCTTTCATGGGGGCCGAAGAGATTATAGTCCAGTGACGATGATATTCCAGAGAAGAGGACAAAGCAAAAAGAGTTATAATCTAATAAAAGTGGTTACGTAACTGCTACAACTTTATTGTTCACTAATTTGCATTAATGCTCAATATTCACTTGTGCTTTACGGTAAAGCTTAACAATATTGAATTCTGATAACCGGCTAAAAGAAAATCATATGTGTCTATGTACATACATACATACATACATACATACATACATACGTATATAATACGTGCATATGTACATAAATATTGTACTCATACACATATGATGTAGCAGCAGTCTGATAGTATGTAACATTAACTGCCACACTGAATTGCATATGGTTTTATCAGCCACATAGTTACGTAGTAAATTATATAAAATATTTTTGCAGATGAATATATATATATATATATATATATATATATATATATATATATATATATATATACATATACATACATATATAGGGTGTTCAAAAGGTCTCTCGGCAGTAGGTATTTAATGTGGTTTTTTTTGGCGATTCTTGTACACTGATCCTTTATTTGTTCCCCAGAAAAAAAAAGATGTAGCGCCATGGTGATGCGCAGGATGAAAAAAAAATCTCTGTGGAGAAACGTTTTGAACACCCTGTGTATATGTATATATATACATTCATAGTGAGAATTAACAAAAAAAAAATAAAGACGAAGACGGGTGTGTAAACAACAAACAGATGCATTAGTTTAACGCTCGAGAAGTGAGAAAATCTTTTACGTTTCGAGCCTTCGCTCTTCGACTGAAAAGAACACAGAAATAAACAGGGAGAGAAAATAAAAAAAGGTTTAGTGGCTAGCGATCTATCATGGCGAATGCCGGTGTCCTTTTATATTCCGTATAATAGCAGTTCGACGAACCGGTATCGATATAAGAAGTATCAGAATAATAACAAAAAAAGAAAAAATGATAATAATGGAGTTGTACGATAATCTCAATCTCTTAGAAATAATGCTCCAGTATGGCCGTTCTTCACTGACTGAAAGTACTAAAAGTGATAATGCGAAAAAGAAAAAATACCAGAATGTCTTTTATTATTTTAGCTGTTCAACATTCGACAGTTTTATTTCGTCTATTCATTTATAAATGTTAGTCAGATATCACCTTTTTTTTTACATTGGCAGAATTTACATTTGGCACAATTTGGTTAATTTACTTATTTATGATTTGAACTAGTCTTTGAACAAATTTTACATTTACTGCCTCTTTCTCGCCACCTCCTAGTTATATAATATAATATTTCCGAAACAAACATAGAACAAAATGCAAAACTTGCTGAATTCGTTTTGCGGCAATGTAATGGTTTACCTCTAAGACAGTCTGGTTTTGTAGACAGAGAACAAAAATGTCGAAACCACGATCATATCTATTATTAATATTATTATTATTCTTTTCTACTCTAGGCACAAGACACGAAATTTTTGGGGAGGGGAGCAGTCGATTAGGTCGACCCCAATACGCAACTGGAACTTAATTTATCGACTCCGAAAGGATGAAAGGCAAAATCGACCACGGCGGAATTTAAACTCAGAACGCAAAGATAGACAAAATACCGTTAAGCATTTTACCCGGCGTGGTAACGTTTCTGCCAAGTCGTCGCCTTGCATTTGTATTATTATCATTATTATTATTATTATTATTATTATTATTATTATTGTTGTTGTTGTTGTTGTTGTTGTTGTTGTTGTTGTTGTTGTTGTTATTATTATTATTATTATTATTATTATTATTATTATTATTATTATTATTATTATTATTATTTTATGTTTGACTTTTGTTTTGCATTTGTACAAGTTGGATCCAAGTCTCACCCAGAGACCTCAAGAGACAACAAGTTAGAAGTTCATGTAGGTGTTATGCCTAGGGTACCATATATTTGGATTTGTACAGTTTTGTTCAAGTGAATGTTTAAGAAACCATAAGAAAATTATGTTTGCTTTAAAATTTGAGATCACATAGACAGTATTTTACGTAGGATTATTATTATTATTATTATTATTATTATTATTATTATTATTATTATTAAGGCAGTGAGATAAAGTGGTGAACTGGCAGAATCATCTGGAAGATGCTTAGCGGCATTTCGACCGTCTTTACGTTCTGCGTTCAAATCTGGCGCCGAAGTCGACTTTCCCTTTCTTCATTTTGGAGTCGATAAAATAAATACCAGCTGATCACTGGGGTCGATGTAATCGACTCGCCCCACTCCTAAAAATGTTTATGTTCTGCGCCTATCATAGGAAGATTTCTTATTCTTTTCCCGTTTTTAGGCAGAGAGTAATGAAGGGCTTATCATTTAATGTGTCCTATTTCTAGGTGAATGACCGTGGTTTAGTGGTTAGGGTACTCGGCTCGCAACCATAAGGTCGTGAGTTCAATTCCCGGTGGCATGTTGAGTCCTTGAGCAAGACACCTTATTTCACATGCTCCAGTTCACTCAGCAGGCAAAAATGAGTAGTACCTGTATTTCAAAGGGGCCAGATCTGTCACATTTTGTGTCATGCTGAATGTCCCTGAGAACAAGGTTAAGAGTACACGTGTTTGTGGAATGCTCAGACGCTTGCACATTAATTTCAAGAGCTGGCTGTTCTGTTGATCGGATCAACTGGGACCCTCGTCGTCGTAAGCGATGGAGTACCAATTATTTCTATGTGGTGCTGCTCTAATTTGTAGGCGATTTTGCAAACTGAGGAATCAAGTTAACGCTCTATCGTTGGCCATAGGTGTAAGCCAGCTGCACAGCTTGTTACCTACCAATTGATACTTAGTTACAGAGCAAGAAATGGCTGCCTATAACAATACTGTTTCAAATTTTGGCCAGTAATTTTGAGGGGACGTGCAAGTTGATAACATTAATCTCAATTGTTGATTGGTATTTTATTTGACTGACCCTGAAGGGAGGAAAAGCCAAGCAGGCCTCGGTGAAATTTGAATTCAGAAAGTAAAGACCCGGAAGAAATATCACTAAGCAATTTTTTTAGACGTACTAACGATTCTCCCAGCTTGTCGACTTGAACGCCGAATTGAATTCTTCAACTTGACGAATGTTGGCGATACTTATAAACCCAGCCGTATCGTTTGTAACAAACTGATTAATACTTACTCAAAAATGGCTGCCAATATTTGTTAACAATAATATCTAGAATTGAGCTCTTCTTCAACAGACGAATGTTCAAGCGCCAACACTTTAAATAAAATGAAGAATGATAATTATGGATTTCATTTAGGTAGAAAGCCAGCAATTTTGAAGAAGAGAAGTTAGTAGATACCAGAAAATTGTGTCCCTGACTGGAACTTTATTTTATCAACTCTGGAGGAATTAAAATCAAATTTGTCTAAAGAGCCGAAGTAAATATGCAAAGCATTTTACCCAACGCTCTTATTACTCAGCTTGCTTACTGAAGAGAAATCCTTATGTAGTCTCTTAGATTGCTAGAAATATCAGTCGAATGTCATTTAAATTAGACTATTATATCAATAAGAGGTCAGAACACATTCAATACTATGATCCTAAGTGTTTGATACTTAAAAAGGAACAAAATGATCACGGCTAGAAAGCCTTTGATCATAAATAAAATTGTTCCAAGCCAATATGGGTCTAATTAACAATATAACGAGTCTCCTTCACCCTGTCTCCTTCAATGAAGACGCGTACATTCAACATTGAGGTCTCTGATATGCATAAGACAAAATAATCATTATTGGGACGCCTATGATTACATTCATTCTCAAAAAGGAACAGAATCAGATTAAAGTTTATGTAGATGGTGCAAATCTACTGAGTAACAGATGACCGCTGTAATATAAACATATGAATGGTGTTTCGATTCTTGTATCAGTCTGCATGTCGAAATAACAGGTGAAGTACATTCGGAAAAAGAATATATATATATATATATGAAGTGCAGAAGAGGTAGACTTGCATTTAAAGTTTATAATTGCTTAATAGTATAACAAATTCCTAATGAAAATAGAAAACATCTACTTCAAGGAAATCAAGTCAATTAATTAAAATACAGATGAACTTTAAACTTACAGACATTATATTACGAAACGTCGGTGTTAAAGTGTCTCATCAGTTGTATATTACCCGCAATAATTAACTAAGTTAATGATGCGAGGATCGAAATTTTGCACCGTGTTTCACGTTCACCGTACTTACTTTCACTTTTAAAGGCTCGTCGCTATTTCACACAGTATAAACATTAAAATAGCTACGCTATAGGGAAAGTTTTGATATTTAACACCATCACCAACAAAAGAGAAAAAAGAAAAGGAAAAATGGAATATTAAGTAAAAAAAGTTACTAAAACAGACTATTCATTTTTTAAAAATTCCCTCTGGGAAATCGTATAAATAAAATGAAGAAATATATTGTTCTGAATTGTCTGAAAGGTTTAGCTATGAGAAAGTAAATGTCAGGCATTTAAAATGATTTAAACATATTTTCCTATAGAATCATACACAAAAGAAACTCGTGATCAACTAACTTTAGCTAAAATATGATCGAGGATATTCCCCAACGGAAAAAAGAAAAAAAAAACAAAAAGAAAAAACAATTAACAAAAAAACGAAGAAGCAAGAAAAAAAGGATGCTGGTGGTGCTAGTGGAGGTGATGATGATACTGCTGCTGATGATGATATGAAGAAGATGGTGGCAGTAGTGATGGTGCGGATGAACGGAAGAATAAGTATACAAATAAAATTTTATTCTTTATTATTGTCATAAAGGTGACGGATGAGGGGACATTTGTAAATAGCACAATTATCCTCCAGGCTAAAAATAAATGCATAAATGCAAATAGAAGAACCTTTTCCTGTGGGTATATGATTCAGTAAAAAAGCAAACGGAGCTTTTCTTTTTTTTTCCTCCCTCTATGAATAGTTTAATCATCCAAAAATATTATACAAAATCCGGTAAAGATACTGAATAGACACGTAGCATTTCACAACAGTTGACGACATCAAGCCTTAAACATGAATTGATTTCAAATAAATATAAAATAACTATGACACAAAAGACATAAAAATACTATTCAACGAATCAACGAAATGGGAAGAAGATATCTTTCCAACTATAACCAACCACTTTAAATAAATCTGGATGCGTTGGGTATGGATTTAAAGCAGTAGTCGAAGTTGAAGTATGCTTGAAAACAATGTAAGACAGCTGCATCATCTTTGATCATAACACTGCTGGATCAAGGGTAATCTGGGATAAACAACAACTTTGCGATTTATAATTCTAGAGAAACCTAACATAGTCATACGACATTTTAGAAATAGCAAGTGAAATCACCCGTTGTTAATACATCAGATTTTCTGACAAACAAGAGAGCACATATTGGTTATTATAACCCTAAAGAAGTTATCGTTATGCTTGGAATAATGACGGGATGGTAAATGCTTTTGATCATTCACACTAGAAACAGAGAAAATAATGAAATTTTGATGTATACAACTCACCCGAAATCCATTATAGGAATGGTATGTTTTCTTTTTCGTTTTTGCAGCAGAGTTTAATTTCGCTTTCAGTATTTCATTTGACTTTATTGCAGAATGTATCAAGGTAAAAAGTCAAAGAAAAGAATCACAGAAAAATTACTGCAATTTGTTTCTGTTTCATTGTTATACCCTAATTTATTAGCAAGGGTTTTTAATTTTCTTTGTATTATATATTTTTGGTACAAAGAAAAGCTATTGCATAATACTCAGGCAAAAATCAAACAAACATGGCAGTCACGATATTCAATAATGAATGCCTTAGCGTAATAACCCTTTTAACTTTCAATAATAAAATTGATGTGAATAATAAAAATATTTGTGTTGTGTGTTTTTTATTTTCTCACAACGTTTTCGCTTCAAACAATGACCAGGTATAAAGATAAAATTATATAAATATATATTATTTACATGTAGGATGACGCTGTCATCTTTATACAACTGCAAAGCCACACCATTTTCAATTTTCAAAAATTGAAACAATGCCATATGCTTTCATTACATACATAAAGGCGTTATATAGTGAATTATCGAAAACAGCAGACGACAAAATGTTACACAATGATGTTTGAAATATCTTTTCGTGGAGTTGCGGGGGTTTAAGTCGTGTTACACGCATGTAGTTAAGATTATAGCTGCGGAAAAAAATGATTATTTGCTTCTATTGAGGATATGAATAAATTAAGGTCTATCGGTTGAATTGAAAACCCTCTATTCGATACAGAGAACAAATGGGAGAAACAATCTTGTACATTGTAAGCCGAACAGACAAAAATTCTTGGATCAACCAAACCACCTCTCATGAGAGTTGAAAATTCGAGCCTTTTATAAACACGCAGAGAATTTGGAGAAGGTTAACCCATGAGTTTGGTGCTTAGACTTAAAAATTTCTTTGGGTTTGTGCAATATCACGAATATCAATCATCGAATAAGATAGGTTGCGTTATCAGTAAGCAGATGTGTTAAGTATTTGCGTAGGTCCATCACTTGTTTCAAGGATCACCAAAACGGGCGAAACAATTCAAGGCAACTTCACTTGAACAATCTAGAATCTAATTTATGTTATAACTTGTTCAGGTTGTGGACATAACTATATAGGACAGGCAAGTAGACGAAGCACCACACTACATAAAGAACTGATCCGTTTACCAAAGTACAGACAGATTCCTTTGAGTGAACACAGAAAGAGATGTGCAGGTAATATTCAACCAAACTTCAGTTTTCCCCGTCTATCAGTGCAAAGAAACAATTTCTGTACAAGAACGTTTAAATAAATATATTTATCAAAGAATACAGATCGCGCCTAAATATGGACGTATAACCAACTTTGGTTTCAGAATATATTTTAATTCATGAAGACATGCTCATGACTGTACATATTTCATCAGAGTACTATAGCTTTTGAGTTTTTGTATATTCATTTATCCTAACCACCACAACAAAAAAGCAATGTGCACTTGCCACCCTGTTCCGAATAATAACGATCACCAATTGCCTCACAAACTTTCTTACAAGAACATGGACTAAAATTTTCTTAAGAAAATACGAAATTACAATAATTTCATTGTCATAACGAAAGCGAACCCAGTCGACAAGCACAGCAATCTTTCCCTTATTAGATATAAATAAAATATTTATTAAAATTAGGCAAACTGTGTGCATTTTCCTTCTTTTATTACATATATATATATATTTAATTACAACTCACCACGTGAGGATAAACGAAATTCTCCTCCTCCCTTTTCTTACTGTATATATATATATATATATATATATATATATATATATATATATATATATATATATATATATATATATATATATATATATATATATATATATTTATATATATATATATATATATATATATATATATATATATATATGTATGTATGTATGTATGTGTATATGCATATGCAGACACATTATATACTATATATATATATATATATATATATATATATATATATACTCGTACATATATATATGTGTGTGTGTATGCATGCACACGCATATAATTACACATACATATATACCCATGGAAACTTATATTGTTACTGTATGCGTATGTCTATATATGAAAATTAATTTGCCAGTCTGTATATTTAATTATTTTTATGTATATGCGTACGTGACAGCTGCGAGATAACAGAACGAACTATCACATACAAAATAGAAGCGATAGTTACATACGTAACTAAGTTACTTGCGTACTATACCGCAACATTTTTTTCTTAATCGATGTAAATGAAAATTAAAAAAATTGCAATTTCAAAGAATGCATTTAAACTTTCTGCGAATTCAAAATATATTTGAAAGAGTTATTATTAGATAATTTCCTATTATGGTTGTTTGTTGACATGAAAATATTTGAACGTGTGTAGAATAAAAAACAAAAAAAAAGAAACAACTCACAATCGAAGAAATGCACTTAGTGCTACAATATGGTGCTTTAATATATATATATATATATATATATATATATATATATATGTATATTTATAATATGACAATGCAGTTGTGGCCCAGGTTTTTCTATTTTATCCATCCATCCATCCACACATGTACACAAAAATACATACGTGCCTATTCAATGGATTGATAAATAACGTCGAGTTAGAACGCCATACGTGTTCCATTATACTGGAAACTAGTTGCTTGGAAGAAAATGCTATTACGCAGTTAATTCCAATGTTACATGCTTGCTGGCTATAGTGATCATGGAGTACAGGTAATTAGTACAAAAAAAAAAAGAAAAAATATGATGTGAAATTATTTACTTTATAACATCAAAACATCGGTAAAGTTTAAGAAGTAAAATGACCCCTGTATCTCTGTCATGAAATATATAAGCATCGTGTTTGAAGAAAAAAAGTATATTGAATTACTAACATTCCCTTTGAAGACTTTGCTCACTAGCTGAGTGCATCATTTCCTGGATAACATGCAGAGTGGTGAAAAATTATTTGAAATCTTTGTTCTTTTAAACTTTGCCGTATATTTCAGCATTAAATGCTATTTTACTACGTTCATGTGATATACCATTTGGAAACGTTTCCGCTTAGTGGGTTTGTTTTTGATATTCTTGTTTAATTTAGGCAGTCAAATATAAGACTAGAGAGTAGCAAATTCTAGTGATTTTATGGTATTAGATCAAATAGAACGCCAATTAATGTAGACTATTCGAAATATCAAGCAAACATTTAACAAAATGATCCTTCATGAACTACCAGTTCAGCATTGATTCTAACAAATTCTTATTGTAGACGAGAACCTTGAAAACGAAGGCCCCGAACGAACGTCATCGATTGTCAATGATAATTTAATGGTCGTTATTGTAAAACAACTCAACTGTTGATCGTCCAGCATTCAATGCACCACACTGGAAGGTCAAAAGAATTCCTAGAACTGGATATCACGCGAGCTGAGGAAAAGGTCGTTAAATGAATTTGCTAAACGTTAAATGAATTTGCTCTTTTGTGTACCCCCTTCTGCTATATATTTCTTGGACGGGTTGTGAGATGGCAAAAATAAATTCCTACACTGCTACACGTCAATCCTTCTTCGCAGTAGCGTGAAATACTGTAACGGCAACTACATCAAGAATAGGAAGTGGTCATTAGTGGTTGGCAGTTGGAATCATTCAGAATTTCTTTAATTTGTTGAATAACAGCAAGGACATATAAGTCGGAAATCGTCAAAAGGCATCAAGATCTGCAACGATTACATCCAGGATTGGTCAAGTAAGAAATGTATATTCTGCTCCCAAACAATGCACGACTCTACAAAAATCGAACGAAGTGCCCTACGGAGCTTTGGTTACCCAGTTCACTCCTCAGATATCTTTCTCTGAGGGACTGTGAATTTATCAAGTACGTTGTTAAATTTTTGCAAAAGATTTTCAGCAATCCAAAATGTCTTCAAAGAACTTATTTATTCCTGGGCTCCAGGATTTTACGCTATTGGAATAATAAAAAAAACTGTAGATTGCAACTGGCTTTACTTTGGTTAATAAAATTTAATCTGTGCTAAGATACATAATATTAAATTTGATTATAAAAATTCCAGTTAGTTTTGGAGCAATTAAATTTAGTTGGTAAAAATTGCAATTAGTTTTGTATCAAACTGCTAATATAGTCCAACGGGTCAAAAAATGTCTCGTATATACGATCTGGTCACTGACATTATCCCACTGGTTCTATCAAAAAGTTGTTGGTCAATTACTATAAGTTGGAATTGCTTTATTCTAAAATTTTAGGCGCTACTGTAAATTTGCCCCTCGTTCAAAAACCTATCTTTTCTACATTTACACTTTACACCTTTCAACAAAAGTTATGCTGAAGAGAAGACAATAGAGATTTTACCTGGGTGCTCGACTTCTGAAAACAGCAGTCTAAAACTTCCACGTGGAAAAAAAAATCATATTGGACAATGTAGTATGATAAAAAGCCTAGATGGTTCTGTTTAGAATGCCTGTGATCATTAGTCTTCTCGATTATGGCAAAACAACTAAAACCTAGATGAAGGAATAATATATTTGTTAGTGGCAATATTTGATCTCAAAACTGTTGTTGTTGGCACTCCGTCGCTTACGACGTCGAGAGTTCCAGTTGATCCGATTAACGGAACAGCCTGCTCATGAAATTAACGTGCAAGTGGCTGAGCACTCCACAGACACGTGTACCCTTAACGTAGTTCTAGGAGATATTAAGCATGACACAGTGTGACAAGGCTGGCCCTTTGAATTACAGGCACAACAGAAACAGGAAGTAAGAGCGAGAGAAAGTTGTGGTGAAAGAGTACAGCAGGGTTCGCCACCATCCCCTGCCGGAGCCTCGTGGAGCTTTAGGTATTTTCGCTCAATAAACACTCACAACGCCCGGGCTGGGAATCGAAACCGCGATCCTATGACTGCGAGTCTGCTGCCCTAACCACTGGGCCATTGCGTCTCCACTGATCTCAAAACTAGTAAGGATGTAAAACTTAAATACTTATAAAAAGACGTCTGCATTTTAAGTTACCTCTTCGCCTTATTTTGTTGTATAATCGAAGGAAAAATGTGATCCATATATTAACCTGAAAGTTTACGAATAAAAATAGAAGGAATTTCACTACTTATTTTTTGTAATCGCTTTTTATGCGCGAGGAGTATTTTAACGTAGTTTACTAACTTTTATAGCCATCAATATCAGAAAGAAACTTACTTTGCTACACCACTGTTTGAACGTATCGCCATTACTTTCCGTTTTCCGTCTAACACATTTCGATTTTCATTTAATCCATAGCCCACTCAGCATGTATATCTAAATAACTTGCTAAAATAGAAAACTATCGGCGGAAATGTATAAAAAAAGAAATTACATTGTATGGTGATCGCTGCTAAAAAAATGAAATGAAGCAGTAGTTTCTGAAATGCCAGAGTTGTAAAGTGAAGCAAACAAATTTTTATAAAAACACTGGTACCTAATTTTTATTGGTTAGTTGAAATAGTTTTTGTTGGAGAAATGATGGTGGCAGTGTACACCACATTTTGGCATACACTTCGATGCTTCGGTTATCGCTAGAGCTACAATAAGTATTGGTAGTATTATTGATACGTCTGTTAATAAAGCGTTGAACTGGCAAAAACGTTAGCACGCTGGGCGAAATGCTTAGCGTTACTTCGTCTGTCTTACGTTCTGAGTTCATATTCCCCCGCGGTCGACTTTACCTTTCATCCTCTCCCAGTTGCGTACTGGGGTCAGTCTAAACGACTGACCTCTTCCCCCAAAATTTCGGGCATTGTACCTACAGCAGAAAAGAATCGTTAGTACGCTGGACGGAATGCTTAACGGTATTTCACCCGTTGCTACGTTCTGAGTTCAAATTCCACCGAGGTCGACTTTGCCTTTTATCCTTTCGAGATCGATAAATTAAGTACCGTTGAAATACTGGGATTCATGTAATCGATTTAATCCCCTTCCCCCAACTGCCCTTGTGGAAAAAAAATGAAATCATTATTATTTTGTGAAGGAACTCCTGCACAAAAAATTATATGCCATATCTTTCTCATTTTTTAAAACTTAGTTCCCGTGGTAAATATAATATATATATACTCTTTACACTTTTACTCTTCTACTTGTTTTACTTGTTTCAGCATCGGTTCTCAAGCGATGTTGGTGGGTGGGACAAACACAGACACACAAACATAGACACACAAACATAGACACACAAACATAGACACACAAACATAGACACACAGATTTATATATATATATACCTATATACGACGGGTTGAATACACGTCATCGATTGGTTGAAATTACCGAAATACGACAACTTTGAAAATATAAACTTTTCTCAACAACACTAAGAGTAAAAGATGTTTTATATGACACATTCTACCAGTGTCCGAAGTTTTAAAGTGTTTAGTTACAAAAAAATAATTTCTCGATCTGCCGTTCAAAGGGTAAAAATCCCTTTATTTTACATTGCTCCAGTCCACTAAGATGGCAAAAAATGAGTTGTAACCTGTAATTTAAAAGGCCAACCTTGTCACATTCCGTGTCAAGCTGAATCTACTTGAGAACTACGTTAGAGATATGTGTATCTGTGGAATGGTCAGTCAATTTCACGAGCAAGCTGTTCCGCTGATCATATCAATTAGGACATACGTCATCGAAACCGACAGAGTGCCAGATCATATACAGTTTATGAAATTATTAAAACATTTACTCAACATCAGCAATTCGATAAACACACCCTGCTCCTTCACAATTGTGAAAGATTTTGACGGCACGATTGAGAATTCTATTCACTGCCAGGAATTCAGGAATAAGAGAATAAATGTGAGAAAAAGAACATGCTAAGCCAAATCAACAAACATGTTAACACAATATTGGTTTCAGGCCAGCAATTTCGGGGGGTGGAGTGGGCCATTACATCGACCAGTATTTAACTGGTACTTATTCTATCGACCCCTGAAAGAATGAAAAGTTAAGTTGACCTTGGTGGAATTTGAACTCAAAACATCACGACAATCGAAATACTCCTAAGATTTTTTTGCGCAGCGTTGCTAACGATTCTGCCAGCTCGCCGCCTTACGGGCTTCTTTTATTTTCCCGTCTTCGAAAGCCACTCGCAAATCCACACGCACAAGATGGACGTCTTTCGTTTCCCGTCTACGAAAGCCACTCGCAACCCCCCGACACACACACACACGTACACTCACACACAAGAAGGGCCTCTTTCATTTCCCGTGTACGAAAGCCACACGCAAGGCTTTGGTCAATCCATGGCTATAGTAGAAGACATCTGCTTAAGGTGCCAAGCTATGGAACTCAACTCAAAACCGTATGGTTACAACACAAGCCTTCTACTGTACAGCCTTACGTATTCATAGAGATTCGGCTTATTTTGCTTTACCTAAATAATATTTACGTCTGTTTTTCCTGATAGTTATTAATCATATAAAGTACTCAAGAACTGTATGTGCTGCTAGGACGGCTATTTATGTGACACCTATCTGCTATGTACGAAGAATATTTAAGCAGATAAATATTTAATAATATTCAAGAGCGGATGGCGCAAGATGTGGCTGTGTTTACAGTCGAACACATTGTTGTATGATCATTAGCAGAAACAGTACTCTTACATTATATTTCTATGTAATCTTACTTTGCCGTTCCGAGAGGAAACTTGTTGATTTAGCTTGTTGTAATATAAATCTGTTCAATAACGGATTTCAGTGTCTGTGGTGAATGGAATTATTGTGGATATTAGTAGCATCAAGGGTTTCATTTCTGACGAATGATTGTGAATTAATGACCTTCTCGAAATACTTACTCGTATAACATTTTAAAATTATCGCATAAAGAATGTAACTTCAGATATAAGCTATGTATATATATAAGTTTATATGGATATGAATAGACATGTTTTTGACCCTCAAACAGAAGATAAACTGTTTTTACTTCAATTTTTTGTAAAATTTCACTGATATTTGATAAGATGAGATTCATCACCGAAATCAGTGATATTTTCTTCATATAATTTTAAAAATCATTCTTATTCAATTCCTTCTTAAATTGAAATGTCTTAGATTTACTTCTGTGGTATTTCCACCTCCATCTTTTATATACATATATATATATATATATATATATATATATATATATATATATATATATATATATATATATATATATATATATATATATATATATATATATCAGTCTGGGGATATCTCGACCGCTGCTTCTCGGACGAATACAGTCCCTGTTAGCATTTATGCATACAGTTATGTGCTTTTACAACATTATTAGAGAGTTTAGCTCTTGTTTCTAGCATTGCAAGTGTTTCTAACAGCCTCAGTCTTATTTAATGGTGGTTATAGTTTCCAGTTTTAGTACACGTTGCTTACCGCTGCCTACATTGATTTTATATGTATGTATGTATGTATGTATGTATGTATGTATGTAGCAAATGAGCGACAAGTATTTCCATGTATCAATGCATTACGGCCGTTTCAAGCGGTTCTATTAAACCGATCATTGGAAACATTAAATCAATTTGAATGAAACTGTACTCCTCAGAGCAGACGAACATATGGATTTCCAATATAGAGGATAAACCATTTTTTAGCACAAATATATATATAAATTAAATATCTCTATATTTCTTTCTTCTTGACCCCTCCCCCTCCCACTATTTTCCTCTACTACTTTCTAATTTAAAGTCGGCTTTAGATATGCATTCCCCCTGAATTCATCCTGCCACAAACACAGCAAAGGAAACAATGTAATTATTTTGGTTTCTAGTACTGATGTAAATTGTGTCCACCACAAAAATGGAGCTCTATATAGTCGTCTGCTTCTGAGTAGAGCAGTTTCTTTCAAATTGATTTAAAATTTTCACTTTTCGATGAAACGGAGTCGCTTGAAACGGCCGTAATGCATTGATACCTGGACATCCTTGTTACTACTTACTTGCTTTTTATTCACCCAACTTCGAGCTGCGCGGACAATACCAAACTAGTTTGATGACTCAATTTAAGTACCTAATTCAACTGAATCTTGATTATGTGTGTGTGTGTGTGTGTGTGTGTGTGTGTGTGTGTGTGTGTGTGTGTGTGTGTGTGTGTGTGTGTGTGTGTTATGAAAGAATGCAAAGGACCACTGATGAGGTCACAGAAATGTGACGAAAGAACTCTGGCCGAAATACGATTAATGTAAAACGTAAATAAATATTTATAAAAAATATACTCATACACGTACACACATACATATATTTGTATATGCCTGTATAGATCTCTCTCTCTATATAATACGTATAAATATTTTATATATTTATACGCTAGCCTTTTATGTGTCTATTCATGTATATTGAGTTGTAAGCTGCAACAATTGTGCTGACATTACAGGTAACGGTTATGTTGCGTTGACATAAACAAAGCAACATCGGTTGTCAAGTGAAAGTAAATACAATTCCACCCGACGCATATGTGTATACGCAGAATATCTCCCCAGTTTCTGCCTATAAAATTTACACACAAAGTATTAGTTTAAATGTTTGAAACTTGTCTTTCATTCAATATTGACTTATCCTCTAGTCGTCTCAATTAGTCCTCACCCACCCACGCATAACGGTCTCATCAGTCAAAAGCATCAGACATCCAGCGTCAGTTTCAGGCCTATTTTCTCCCACTTTCGAATAGCCAAAAGAAATTTTATATTTTATATTCCTCACGGCATATGAGCTTTACCAATTTCCCAGTCTTTATATTGACTGATTTTCCCCCGTCACAAACTTCCGAATGTAATACTAAAGCAGGGATTAAATTTCGCTTCGAAACATTAACGACCAATTAAATAGCTTGCGCAGGTGGCAAAGCTACCAGGCTTCGTGTATTCTGTACTTCATTTGATTTTAATATCAATGAAGATATATTTAATTGGGGAATTTGGAAACTGCTTTTTACGTAACTGCTTGTTATCATTTTTCTAGCTCAGCGCACAAGTTATTAAAATTGTGGCGGTTTATCCTTGTATATACATGCATGCATATATGCATATACACACTTATATATGATTAATAACATTGATATAAATGTATATGAACATAACATACACACGTACACACACACGAACACATATACATAGTACATACATAAACACATTCAGACTTGCATACACACGCACATAAAAACAGACATGGATATACTTATATATGCATAGCAATACAAGGAATATCTTGAAAATATAGTGAAAATACATTTTCGTGCAAAGAATCTAATCAAACAGGTCGATAAAATGAAATGAATTTATGTTTAGAGAAAAAAAAAACAAAACAGCAAAACATCGAATATGGAAGAACACCAGAAAATTAAATCTGGTAATATATACTATGCTGTGCGTATACATATATTAAATATATCTTTCTCGGTTTAAAGCTAATATCTGTAGGACTCAAAACAAGAAAATGACTTGTGCGATATATGTATATATATTCAAATAATAATCAATTTCGACTTAGTCTGCTTGTACCACTTTCTATCCAGTAGAAATGACATATGTCATTTCAGTCAATTGCTATTCATCTTGTATTCGGAATCTGTCATTTAGAGTTTACAAGAAGAAATTTGGTCATGTTCTGGCAAGTCTATATTAATTCATTTTCCCTGTTCAGAACTAGCGTATAGTGGTAAATCATATAAGATTCCTATGTTTGTAAGAGGTCACGTTGCTTCAATACATTGCTAAGCGCCAGTGCTTTATCAATAATTGTTCATACGAGACAGTAGGTTTCTGCCTTATCACTTGAAATCTGTGTACATTTCCAAAGCGTTATCTTGTTAATGTTTCGGTGATGGAATGTGTTGTTGCGCTTGGCAGAGGCTATCTGAGAAGTGCTCTGTGTTTCGTATTATGTTTGCGGGTGTTTTATTACCAGAACCAACACTACGGCATACAATGCTTTAGTTTATGCATTTGCCTTTTAAGGTGGAGGTGCAGAGGTCTGTATTTCAGCAATTGCATGTTTGGTTCTTTCGTTAGTCGTTGTTTGCAGTATCTTTACTTTTAGTATATTAATACTGTTTGATTATATATTTATTACAACTACAACCGACTTTATGCTATTTTTGTTGTACATTTGATGGAAGTTTATGGACGTTTTGGAAAAAAATTATTTTGAATGAGGGACCAGAGGTTTTTCACTGATGTTATACGGGGGATTGTACCATCTATTAGTTCTCACCCTAATATTTCAGAGGTGTTCCTAGCTATTGTTGATAACTACTTAATTTATTCTATATAATATATATATTCTAGCGTCTCGTTAT
This sequence comes from Octopus bimaculoides, assembly GCF_046866305.1. Classification (NCBI taxonomy): domain Eukaryota; kingdom Metazoa; phylum Mollusca; class Cephalopoda; order Octopoda; family Octopodidae; genus Octopus; species Octopus bimaculoides. The sequence goes on along the minus strand of NC_142930.1, from coordinate 118,660,683 downwards.
AATACATGTGAAATACAGTCGTAGCTGCAGCATATCTCAATAAATGGTGTAATGTTCACAGCTAGAATGTCTTTGGTTATAAATATTCTGGACATGAAATAAACAACTACTTTATAACCACTTGACTTCAGAGTATTCTAAAATCGCTGAATTTTCGAGACTCTTGTGACAAACACAATTTTAAATATACACACAGTTAAATTATTGCGCAGTTGGTTGTCTCGTTAGGATGTAATTTTGTTGTTTAGTTGATAGATGTTTCTAGTTAATTGCATAAATCTTTTTTACGATTTTGAGTAAAAAAGATTAATTGCATAAGTTTTTCTCTTATTATTTTGATTAAAATGTTGACGAAACATCGCATAAAATTATTTTTATCATTTCAATGTATTATAGACTATCTAAGTTTAGAATTCCGGTGAATTTTTTGTCTCTTGGTTTTGCTTGTGTCACACAGTTCTCCAATAAATAAATCTTAATTGTAGATAACGCTTGTAAAAAGATAGTTTTGACTCAAGTGTTTAATGTCGCCATTTTATTGCCTTCATTATCGACTGCATTAACATGTTGTTACTGCAATTTAATATTTCTTAATTATCGTCACTCTACTTGCTTTTATTAAGTAATTCAAAATCTGTAAAAGTTATCATCGGGACGTATGTATGTTAATAAGTCAGGGTTAAAATGAATAGCAAAGCGAAGTGAAATGATTTGTATGACTATAATTATAACGTAACGAAAATTGGTACATTAAAACTTTCTTTTGACAGACTGATATTTGATTCCTAAATCGACCTATGCAGCTTTCTTCGTGGGTGTGCGCGCACATGTCTGTATAATATTTATATACATACATGCATACATATATATACATACATGCATAGTTTGACATATTGTATTATACAAATATATGTGTAGATCTATATATGTATGTATATATGCAAATATGTATGCATATATGTATGTATATACACACACACACACATATATACATACATACAAACGTACACACACACACAAACACACACACACGCACATATATATATATATATATTTACATACAGCTACACATATACATCTACACATATGGTTCTCTCTCTCTTTCACTGTCTCTCACTCATTCACTCTCTCTCTCTCTCTCTCTCTCTCTATATATATATATATATATATATATTCTTTTATCCTTTTACTTCTTTCAGTCATTTGGCTGCAGCCATTCTGGAGCACCACCTTGAAGGGTTCTATTCGAACAAATCGACACCAAGACTCATTTCTTAAGCCTAGTACTTATTCTATCGGGCTCATTTGTAGAACCGCAATGTTACTGGGACGTGAACACCGGTTATCAAGCGGTGGTAGCTAGTCGGGAGCGTCAAACACATACACATATATACAACGGCCTTCTTTCTGTTCCTGTCTACCAAATCCACTCACAAGTGTTTGGTCGGCCTGCGGCCAAAGAGTCACGCAGTGCCTAAGAAGCTACGCAGTGGGACTAAACCTCGAACTATGTGGCCGAGAACGAAGCTATTCTGACTAATGGAAAATAAGGTGAGTCTATTCAATTAAATGCAAAGGGATTGCATAGGTTGCTGAGTGTCTCTTAAGGCCGAAAGTCAATTACACTGAAGCTATCGTTGCTATTAACTATATTATTTTGAATATAAGGTATAAAATATAAGGTATAAAATATAAGGTATAAAATAATATAATTTATAAATAAAATATAACACAACACACACTACAACACTATATAAAGTTATTAGATTATAAGAAATCATATGTAATTTAAAATGCTGTTGCGAGTGTAGCTGAGAATTATTTTTGCCCTATTCATCGTGGTAGAAGAGATGTTACTGAACGTATGAAAACGGAGGTAAAAGAGACTTCATCGGCTTCAGCCTTTTCTTAAATGTGTACAGACTGAGGAACGGGTGACATCTATTAGCTTGTAGGCAGTTGTGGACGTACTGACTGTCGAAGGGGAAATATGAGTGGGTGTCTGGATATTAGGTGTAAGAGTGTAGCTTCAGTTTCTTGCCGTTTGCTTGCTGTTATTTCCTACTTAGGAGGAAGTGAACTATCAATAATGTTTATTGTAAAGAACACTGTATCTTTATATTACTTTCAAAATTTGGCAGCACTAAGCCAGCAATTTAAGGGAAGGAGTAAATCGATTACATCTACCCCATTGCTCAAATGATACATATTTTATCGGCCCCGATGAATGAAAGACAAAGTCGACTTTTGAACTCAGAACGTAAAGTCGGAAGAAAGACCGCTAAACATTTTATCAAGGACGGTAACTCGATCCTGCCAACTTCGATGCCTTACAATGCATCTCGATATTGATATGGCGCGGTTGAAAGTTTAAGTGGCTCGTTTCGCAAACACGTGAGATGTCGTCTGATCCTTCTGCATAATTTTAATCACAACTTTCGCTCTACGCAAACGTTTAGAGCGAAATTGGTAGGAAGAAAACAGTATGGAAGGTTTTGGGATGTATCATGCTTGTAATGGCAAGGTACAATCTTTTCACACACACAAACACGCAGACAGGTACATAAACACTGTAACACGAGTATTGTCCCAAACGATCTTGTTAAACGTATACATATCTGTCGAACTATCAACCGATTATGCACGAGTTCAATGAGCTGGTTGTTCAGTCGAACGAACATTTCAATGCATATTGCCGAAACTGACGCGGATCACTTTTCCCTAACACTTTCTCTTTGTTTTTGCTATATCTACCTTACCTCTTCTCTCTGTATATACAAACACGTACATGAGAAACGGTTATCATCTTTGTTCTGGTCATCTCAACCTGACTACAAGATATATATATATATATATAACGATGCGTACTGCCTTAATTCTTCGAAACGCCGGTGTTGTAATGGTGGCAGCTGATGAAGGAGATGTTTCTATGTGGCTTGCTTGTTTGTTGTACCTTGTTTATCATTTTGTCCATGTTCTTTTGCCACGTCATGTACCCAGTTATGTATCTATGTGTACATGTGGATGAAGGTATATCCACACATGTACATATATATGCATATACTCATATATTGTTTGTATCAAGACAGAACGCACGCGTTAGCCTGTATACAGTAAGTATTAACTATTTTTCTAACGCGACTCTCTCTATCTGTATTTCTATCTCTCCCTCTCATTCTTCCCTCTACTGTTCTTCGCCTCTACCTGCCACTACTGTATATATCTCTCTCTATCTCTTGTTACTCGTCCTTCGCCTCTCACCGTTACTACTGCTATATCTCTCTCTCTCTACCTCTCGTTGCTCACATTTATTCTACTTCCTCCCCTTCTTTCCCCTCTGCTACTCTTTCTCTTCACACAAACTTGGTCACATGTGTCCGGCTGCTATTTTTTTTCGTTCTTGGAATCACCAAGCTCGCACGTACTCCTTTTCCCCTCCTGTTCGTGCTTCACAGCGTTCAATACATACACACTTCCCGTCTGGCTGTACAGCCTTTTTGCTTGTTTGTTTATTCACCGTTTCGTTTTCCTGTCTTGTTTTCCGTCTGCTACTATCCTCCACGAAAATGATTTAATTTGTGTTCGTGGGAAGAACCATTTCAACGATGCTTACTGCCTTAATTCTTCGAAATGCCGGTGTTTTAATGGTGGCAGCTGATGAAGGAGATGTTCCTATGTGGCTTGCTTGTTTGTTGTACCTTGTTTATCATTCTGTCCATGTTCTTTTGTCACGTTATGTACCCAGTTATGTATCTATGTGTACATGTGGATGAAGGTATATACACACATGTACATATATATGCATATACTCATATATTGTTTATATATATATGTATATATATATATATATATATATATATTATATATATATATATATATATATATATATATATATATATATATATATATATATATATATATATATATATATATATATATATATATATATATAACAAAAACATCTTTAAATGACGGTCTGACCGTCTGCCAAAGCAAACAGGGAGCAGTAATTGAAGTAGATTGTGAATATATTCTGGAATAGTCATTGAAATATGCTTTTGTTTCATGTTATTGTTTTTGTTGAATAAAATTTGTTGAAATAAAACCCGCAATAATTACGCACCAACCCAAGACATGTATATATATATATATATATATATATATGTATGTGTGTGTGTGTGTGTGTGTGTGTGTGTGTGTGTGTGTGTGTGTGTGTGTGTATAAAACATACGTACATATATACATGCAGCCGTCCACCTACACCCACAAGCACCTGTGCATAACACACACACACCTACACAGATACACATGCATATATATGCATAAAAGATTTTGCAAAATGTAGTTGATACCGTCACAAAATTTGGAGCAAGATCTTAAAATAAAGTTATAAACAACAAGAAAAAAAAATTCTTAGAGAGATAGAATAACACGAAACTTTTTGACGGAAGATTTCGTATTGTATAAGCACCTTTCGTATTTACGCTTTTTAAAGACACGTGTTATGGGGTAATCCGTATGTGTATGTTTGTATATGTAAATACGTGTGTTTGACGTTAGAGTTCGGTGGGTGTTGATTAAATATATTATATAACAATGAAATGCAAATCATTTCCTTATACATTAATTCACTCATAACGATGGCAGTTGCAGAATTTATCAGCATCTTAATGCACCTAATTGCTTTTATTTTAATTAACCTCTATTCCTAAATTCAGTTATGCTATTATCTCTTCCTGTCTTTTTTTTAAATTCGCTTATCTTCTTCCCTCTCGTTCATTTATAAATTAATAACGATGAGAGCAGGAAAAAAAAATGAAATATAAATTGCTTTAAAATCCCAATTTTACCTTCAGTTTAATAAGTTCTTATCATTAGAGGAAATTTTTTAGCTGGTTGTATGTATGATTTGTTGATTTGCTTGTTAAAAATATTATTGCGCTTAACGTACTTTCAATATTTCTACTTCAAAGGCAACACGTCCTTCCCCTAATAACTAGTAATAGACATTCAAAGGACCCTTAAATAATACAGCCTTTCAACGGTAGGGATTTCGAGTGGTACTTCTAGATATTTTCTCACAATTCATCGATGAAAATCTCACTTCAATTAGAATCCCCTAACACTGATTTTAAAAGAGGAACGCATATATGAGAAGTACTAAAATTCCAGTGTAATTTATATTTTCTCGCAGTTCAAATTTGGACGGCCTTGCTTAGAAAAATGTTGAGCAAATTCAGTTTTTGATCCTAATCAGTTTAAAATACACGTAGCCTCGTTTATCACTGATTCAAGGATCAATGATCCGGAATAACTCGGTACAATGAATTGTGAACCATGTTATGATCATCACAGATTGATCTGCAATAGCACGGATCAGTGATCAGTTGAAAATTCTGTTTGCACTGCTAGAAAAAAAAAAAAAAAAAAAAAAAACGCACCACAGCGACAACCCAACATCACTTAGGTCTACGTGACCGTGCTGCGAAGCTGCGTTCTTTTTTATGTAGATTTAAACGCTCGAACTCATAAAGATGGGCCAATGTTGAAAAATAAATTAAAAAATACGTAGACGCCTGATCACAAATGACGTAGACGAGTGTATTCTCTACAGAAAAAAGTAAAGAAGAACAAAGGGAATAAGTGACGGTGGAAGTTTCACTGCCGTGAGCAGAAGGTTTGGTGCCAATGAATCTATTATAGTGCCCAGAAATGTTTCATCTATCACTGATTCTCCTATACTACAGAATATTTTTTAACCACCTCCCCGTGTTAAACGAGGATTGTTGTATCTTTTATCGGTTTAACACGACTTGTTATATTTGATCCTTAGTTGTTTATAATTAAGAAACTTTGTTTCCCAAACACATGGTTCCGGGTTCAGTCCCACTGCATGGAATCATAGCATGTGTCTTCTACTATAACCTCGGGCCAACCAAAGCCTTATGAGTGAATTTAGTAGACGGAAATTGAAAGAAGCCCATCGTAAATACGTATATACATCTATGTGTGTGTGTGACTTTGTACCTACGTTTGTCTCCCATCATCACCGCTTCACAACCGGTGTTGTTGCGTTGCGGTCCTCGTGAATTCGCGGTTCGACAAAAGAAACTGATAGAATAATAACCAGGCTTTAAAAACAAATAAGTGCTGGGGTTGATACATTCGACTAAAAGTCCTTCAAGGCATTGCACCAGCATGGCCGCAGTCTAATGACTGAAACAAGCAAAAGATAATAGATAAAATATATTACAGACCTTCACTAACAAGTTGTTTAAAGAAGTCTCTTCGTGTCTGTCCGACATGCTAGAAATAGAAACCAAATCGGCTATCCACAAATCACGTACTGCTGTCGAAACTGAAGGGTCATATTGGATAATGTAATCAAGCAAAAAAGAAAAAAAGAAAAAAAAAAGCCTGGAATAGTTTTGTTCCAAGTTCCACTCATTTGGAAAAAAAAACAACAATAGAAAAATAGCAGCTACTACAGTTATTCATTCAGTTCTTATCTTCTTTTTTTTTTTCGGTTCCTACCATCAAACCATTAATGGAAAATATGCAACTGCGCAAAATTAGGTGACGCAGACTTTGATTTTTGGGTTAACTGATTGCTTAGTTTACTGTTCTTATAATTCAGAAACTACTTGAGTTGGCGAATCTGAAACTTCAGCAAAATTTACTAAAATGTTTTGGCATTTTGGCAAGTTATTTGCATATATTTCTACTAAGCTACTGGTTATAAGAAAAGGAAAATGAGTTGCTCGCAAACCAAATTGCGCCACAAATGTGGACCCCCACCACACGCACACACACACGCACACACAGCATGTATATATACATATACACACACTTATATATACATATCTGTAAATGTACCTATATATGTATATATAAATAACTGTATATATATATATATATATATATATATATATATATATATATATATATATATATATATATATATAAATATATATTATATATACATATATATATATATATATTATATATATATATATATGTGTGTGTGTGTGTGTGTGTATATATCTGTATATATATGTATATATATATATATATATATATGTGCATGTATATATATATATTTGTATATTTGTATATATATATATACATACACATATATATATATGTGCATATATATATATATATATATATATATATATATATATATATATATATATATATATATATATATGTATATATATATATATATATATGTATGTATGTACACACACGCGCACACACATGTATGTATATGCGCACGCACAGACACAAACATTCCATGAAATGGACAGAGTAACGTATAGAACTGAAATGTAATAGAAATGTATTCGAAAATAGTTCGACAGTAACACAAGTTTTGTCAGATTAGTCGCTATAGTTGTTAGTCATGCAAAACGCATTAAAAAAATACTACATACCTTGAGAAAACCTAGTCTTGTGTTCTGTTTTTTTTTTTTTTCGTTAGATATTTGGTTAATAATATGCCAGCTATTTATTCTGGTTATGGAACAGAATGGCAGAGAAAGTTCGCATTGAATATTTTACTACTGGTACAATAATTATTTTTTGGATATATCTGAAGTGTCATGGAAATAGAAACTTGGAAAAAACGAATAAAAATTATTAGTTCCATATTCTGTATTTATTTGGTCTTAATTGTTGCGCTTTTCTACCAACAGCAATAAGAATTTTCAGCGTTAATAATAAATCATTTCACATGATATAATATATATTTTTATAAGTTCTTCAGAAAAGGATTGGGAATAGTGCAGATCAACTTTACATGGTGTTACAAACTGGATGTTTCAATAGTCTTTCAAGATAAAGCGGTTGATCTCGCAGAAACGTTAGCGAGCTGGGTGAAATGCTTAGCGGTATTTCGTCTATCTTTACGTGTTGAGTTCAAATTCCGCCGAGGTCGACTTTACTTTTTATCCTTTCAGGATCGATAAATTAAGTACCAGTTGCGTACTGGAGTCGATCTAATCGACTGCTCCACCACACAAAAAAAAAAATAATAAATAAAATAAAAATCAGGTCTTGTGCCTAGAGTAGAAAAAAATATTCTTTCATGATAAAGCGGTGAACTGGTAGAAACGTTAGTACGCCGGGCGAAATGCTTAAGAGGTATTTAGTCTGCCGCTACGTTCTGAGTTCAAATTCCCCCGAGGTTGTTCTGAGGTCGACTTTGCCTTTCATCCTCTCGGGGTCGATAAATTAACTCCCAGTGACGTACTGGGGTTAATGTAATCGACTTAATCCCTTTGTCTGTCCT
>NC_142930.1:118642390-118647390 GCF_046866305.1 Octopus bimaculoides | reverse complement strand
CTCAAAAATTCTAAAAAGACTAATCGTTCATTTCACAAACTGAAACGTTCTCCTCTCAAAATCGACAGACCGCAAAATCGTCAGACCTCAAAATCGTCAAAGACCAACATTAAACCACAATTATTAATCACAAGCCTAACAAACAATATGACTTCAGCAAAAAACAAAAAAACAAAAGACAAAAGAAAGAAAGAAATGAAAAACTATAAGCAACATTAGTATTACTGACACCATCAGCAAAGTTTTGATTCAGTCGTTACCCGTACATCCAAAATACTAAGCATTAACACAAAAATAACACAAAATGTTGCTCACTGAATTACCTATGAACATGCCAAGCCTATACAGCGTTTAAGAAGAACAGCTTTGCAAAGAGAAATGCCTCGTATAGCGTGCTACAAGGATCTGTCTTCTCTCTCAAAGATTCCACTGTTCAAAATCATAATTCTTATATTCCTCGATGTTTCCAAACGCTTATAACGTCGACAATCTACAATTTTCACTGGTAAGAATGAAGCTTCCACAATGGAGGGAGAAATTCGTAGGATTGCTTTTGTATAATAGTAGGACGCCTGTCATGTTTGCAGAAGATGCTGGTTCGAGTTCCACAGGCAGCCTTCCACTCTCTCCATTCAAGGAATTTTAATCCAATATCTACACGCCTTTACTCATACCTTCATCTAATTCAACTTTCACTGTTAAAAACATATTTTTTTGATCTAGCTATATATATGTGTACGTATGGATGGAAATATTAACAGACTCATACACACACACACATTTAGTTCTTTATACGCACACAGACACTTGCATGCATATATATATATATATATATATATATATATATAGTATATATGTATAATATGTACACATATATATACATATTTAGCGATTTAGGTTGCGAAGAATGTAATGAAATTTATTTCAACGCACGAAGGCAAATATGTTTACACACATAACGAGATAAAAATGCAGTTTAATTCACATCTTGGTGACCCTGACCGTCTGTAACCGGTACAGAATTAATTGAAAAACTGAGCTTATTAGTAATTAAAATTTTTCTTTTGTTTTAATTCATTAACTGTTTGGTCATATTAGAAAATTACAGCTTACAATTATTTGATCTTGCTTCATGTAGAAATATATGTGAAAATAATATACGATTGATAATAAAATGAGAGAGAAAAAACAACAACTTGAAAGCGAAAGGTTGACAACAGAAGTCAGACAGTAGTGTGTTAAAATAATCTTTTTTATCTTTGTTGTGTAAAAACAATGTAAGTTGGGGCTGTGGTGATGTTATTGCCGTTCACATTACTATTTCTTATGTTTTCTTGTTTTGCTTAGTAACGTTAAAATTGCTTAGTTCTTTTAGTTCAAAGATGAAATATTGGGGAGAATATTGTAAAAGTCAATTTATTGGTTTTCTTTTAGCTGTATATTTATTTCTAGTTAATTTTAAATGATCTATTAAATATTAAAAGAAAGTAAACGTTAAATATTATATAATTTGTCTAGTTTTCTTTCATACTTATCTATCCATCTATATATCTATCTATCTATCTATCTATCTATCTATCTATCTATCTATCTATCTATCTGTGCATCTATCTATAAATCTATCTATATCTATCCATGATATACGTAACGTATGAACGTATGTATAAGGCTGAAAAGCAAAATCGGCATTGTTCGTGTAGGAAAAGAGAAGACTACATTACTTACATTATTTACAATTGACGTATATTTGTCCTTATCTTGTTTGTTGTGAACACAACCTTTCGGTTGATAGACCCTCCAGCCTTCATCAAGTGTCTTGAGGAAATTTCGAACCTGGGTTCTTATTCCTAAGGTATTTTTCGATGTTAATATTATTATTATTAATATTATCATTATTGTTATTATTATTCAGGTCACTGCTTGGAATCGAGCTCGGAATCTTGGTTTTAATAGCCCGTGCTCTTAACCACTACACCATATGCCCGTGGGCATATGGCGTAGTGGTTATGAAGGCTGGAGGGTATATCAACCGAAACGTTTGTGTTAACAATAAACAACATGAGGACAAATATCCGTCAATTGTAAATAATGTAAATAACGTACATAATTCCTCATCTCTTAAATATAGAACTGAAGAGAAGACTAGTGAGACCGACATGGTTAATGCACTTCGTTAAGAGCTACAATGCAATGTCTATAGTAAAATGAACGGGTACAAATAGAAGTCTAGAGAAAAGGCATTGTAGGGCAAGGAAGAATAGACCAAGTGATTAGTGTGGGGTCTGAGCGAGAAAATCAATATAAGGTATGAGAGGGGGAGGTGCAAGGGAAAAAGGAACACTGAATTGGACGTTGGTGAGAGATTGACCAGCTCCAAAGAGTAGATATCAATGTAGTATAGTGGACGTGTGAGAAAGACCATGAATTTGAGCCAGAGTTTGTAGCAAGATCATAATTGCTAATGCAGTTAGAAAAACATCGAATCATGTGACTATTCTCTTCACGATCATACATTATATAGTTATGTAAGTATGACTGGTGTTATAAACGATCACACATGTATGTATAGTGTTAATGTTACTTCATTTTCTCAACTAGATCAAAATATATTTCCTTTCTTCACTAATATGGTTGCATAGATTTAAAAGGAATAAAGTAATACTGATTTAGAATAAGAAATGCTGTGCCTTCTGTTTCCTTGAGTGGTCGGATCCATGATGGACTGAGATGCTACATACTAAAGAAAGAATAATTGAATGGTTCGTTGTGTTGAAGTGGATGGCGACAGGTTAGCCTGACATATGTAGCAGTGCGCTTCGAATGTATTTGTTAAAACGACATGCACAAAAATGGCTTGTTCTGTAAACGCGAAGTGCACCGTAAACATATGATACAATATATAAAGCTGGAAGATGTATAACAGAAGTTTTGAGTTATGCTGTAATGTATCCATAGGCAGAAGGACTTACATGAAAGAAGTGTGTTACACACAACAAAAAAAAATTTAGCGTCTAGAAATATGTAAAATATTGAATTGGAAACCTTCAATCAAGAGAGACTATAGGCGCAATTAGTCAACATTATATTCTACGACTGTCTAAGCAAGGGAGGTAACAAAAATAAGTTAATTGGTCGAAAAATTTAGACAATATAGACTCTATATTATAATGGATCTGACCCATTTATGTATTAATTGTCTATTGGTGTTTTGAAATAGATCTAACTGTATTAAACTCACTCTTCTAAAACCTTTTAAACGCATAGAAACGTTTGTTGTTAAGCTGGATTAGCTATTCTTTCATCCAAAGTAGTTATTCTGTTTATCGTCCACCGTTGAAAACTTGATTCTATTCATAGACTAAAATTTTGCTTGCATATGCAATATATTAACCTTCCGTTGTTTTGACAAGATAACTGATTTATTTTCAGCATTTATTTTTCTTTTAGCATACTACACATTTCCATTTGTATCTGGTCTCTGATTTTTAAGTTTATATCTATATCTGCATTCAGCAAAACTAAAAGAAAATTTAGAATATTCAAAAGTTTATATTTCTTATATACTTTAATAATTTTATTCTAGAGATATTTCACTCGGCTTTTAATAGTAACTTGCTATGTTATTCTTCTGGGATATTTCAAGTTTTTCAGAATATTTCAACAGCAATTTAATTTACATTTCAGCTTTCTTTTTTTGTTCTGCGATTTTCCTATTTTCTATATCTCCACAGACATTCTATACTATCAAATATGAATTTTTACATTTATTTTGAATTGGGAACAGCTTCTATCAAATGTTACGCAAGTATTGCTGGGTGGTGAAAAAGTTCGCTTTGTTTCGGATACAGTTTCACTGCACGGAAGCTTAGGCAAGCGTCTTCTGCCCTCTCTCTATGCTCGTGTATATGTATGTATGTATGTATGTATGTATGTATGTATGTGTGTGTGTGTGTGTGTGTGTGTGTGTGTGTGTGTGTGTGTGTGTGTGTGTGTGTGTTTGTCCCCGCTGCTTGAAAACGTGTTTGTTTGCGTCTCTATAACATTAAGAGTTCCGCAAAAGAACGATGGAATAAATAACAGACTAGAAATGCTTATTCGACTAACCTTAAAAGGCTGTGCTCCAGCATGGCCACAGTTCAGTGAGTGAAACAATAAAAGCGTAAAGGTATAAACAGTCCAATATTATCATTTCATCTCCTATAAGTTTTATAAATATCTAGAATCTTAAACTACTCCATGCAGTACTAGTAATATATTTACCAACACTTACAAGATTTTCGTGATCTCAAATACTGATTCTCATTGCAGATTTGAAAAAAAAAATATCTAGTTTAAAAGTAGTTGACTTTATTCTCAAATTTTATTTATTTCGGCCATATATAAGATATATGGTTTCATAATTTTGGCACAAGGCCATCAACTTCAGAGAAGTGAAGAAGTACTCAACTGGTACTTCTTTATCGATCCCGAAAGGATGAAAGTCGAAGTCGACCTCAGCGGAATTTGAACTCAGAACGTAAAGACACACGGCGTCGCATATAAGATATCCAGAGTTTCTTCTGCTATTTGCACAGGGATTTGAACATGGTCAATTATTTATGCAACTGTATTTTACAGGAATATTAAAAAGACAACTAGTTATAAACACGCTGCCCAAGCATACAGCCTTTCCATCGCCAACCAAGATTTGAGAGTCTTGGAGATTTATTCGTGTAGAGATGTTGGTTGGTTAAGCCATCATTTGAAACTTCCTTAGTTCTAATTAAACATGGAATGATCTACAATGAAAAAAAGTGGGTTGATTTTCTTATTTTATTGTAGCATTTTATATTTCATCACATCCTTAAGATACATCTATATCTTATCTTTTCTTTTTCAGTAACTCAGTACATATTTTAAAATCTGGTATTTATTATATCAGATCTCTTTTGTCGAACTGCTATGTTATTGGGACGTGAACAAAATAACATCAGTCATCAGTCTGTAAGTGAAGAAACTCA
>NC_142930.1:118629890-118634890 GCF_046866305.1 Octopus bimaculoides | reverse complement strand
ACACATACCTTCATGTCACCATGCAATATTTCTGCTATCACCAATCATAATATGGTAATACATAACAGATGTTTTAAACATCAAACAATGCCAGTGCTACGGTTATTTAAAGTGATAACGGCCTTGCACAAGAGGAATCCGATTTTTTCACTCTCCTAGCTCTTAGATGGTTGTTGTAACTGAATTTATTCACAATTCGATACGGTTTGTTTTTATCACCTGCAGGGTCCAACGAAAAGCACCATCTTCTCTTCCTCCCACTAATCACTCCTCCCATGATCATACACAACTTCCAAATTCTATAATCCTCTAAACGCACAACATCTCCGATCTTTCCTGCACCATCATCTTCCAAAATAGAGAGTAATCTATGCCATCTACTACTTGAAAATTTATATAATGCCTAAACACTCACAGCCGAGCAATTTCGAATGCTCTCACCGACGATGTAACACCTATACCCACGGTAACAACGACACGACCTTCAGCGGACTTAAGACAGAGAACCACATTGTTTAAAAATGAGAAAAACTAATAGATGCTATGAGACGAAATTCTTATTTACATACATCATGCACTGGCACCGTAGAATATAAGTTTCTAAGGAGTTACGGAATGGTTTGCTGTATTTCCACAGGTGAAGTGACTAAATAGTGTTTGTGCAATACAAACAGAACATTTTGGATTAAACGCTTTAGTTTATCCGTTTTTTTCGCTGATTTATGTACATTGTTTTCGACATACAAAAGGATTCAGCCATTTTCCCGTTTAAAGAAGTTCGTTAAGTATTTATCCCTATAAGATATATTAGAAGACATTTGCTTGCAGAGAAAATGGCACAGTAAATTAGAACGTTGCATAAGATGGTTGTGAAAGAAGCTTTTTAAACAGACAACTATGTCTGAACCTCACTGGCTTTTGTCATCCAGTGTGTCTTCAGCGGTTTTATTTTTTATTCTTGTGATTTAAAGGAGAATTGCCAATTAGATTTAGCGATACGACATAGGGTCACTTGCGTTCAACCCGTGCCAAAATGTATGAAAGACATATCGAAAAATTAACGATGATGATGATGATGTTGGCGGTGGTAGAAGTAGTAGTAGTAGTGACGATGATGGTGTAGTGGTGGTTGTGATAATGATGTTAGCGATGATGATGAGGATAGTGGTAGTAATCGTAGTGATAATGTAATGATGGCAGTGGTAGTGGTGATGATGGGGTGGTGGTGGTTATAATGATGATGATGAAAATGGTGAAGATGATGCCGAAGATAAAGATGATACCGATAAAGATGGTGACATTGATTAGAAGTAGTTTTATGATACTTATTATCTATCTTAATATTACAGGTGTACTTAACGAACATTCTCTCATCTACCTTCCGCTGAAATTTTTCATTTTTTAACTATTGTCCTCTATCGTTGTTGTTGGCACTCCGTCGCTTACGACGACGAGGGTTCCAGTTGATCCGATCAACGGAACAGCCTGCTCGTGAAATTAGCGTTCAAGTGGCTGAGCACTCCACAGACACGTGTACCCTTAACGTAGTTCTCGGGGATATTCAGCGTGACACAGAGTGTGACAAGGCTTGGCCCTTTGAAATACAGGCACAACAGAAACGGGAAGAAAGAGTGAGAGAAAGTTGTGGTGGAAGAGTTCAGCAGGGTTCGCCACCATCCCCTGCCGGAGCCTCGTAGAGCTTTAGGTGTTTTCACTCAATAAACACTCAATAGACACTCTGGGAATCGAAACCACGATCCTACGATCGCGAGTCCGCTGCCCTAACCACTAGGCCATTGCGCATCCACTGTCCTCTATCACAACATTGTTAAAAGTCATAATTTACGATACTAACACAATTCCGATTCCCATTAAACTTTTCTAAATAAAATATTTCATAAGAAATAACAGCTAAGTCAGGTTTATATATTTTTGTTTTGTGAGAGAGATATTATTATATTTCGGGAGGTAATTTTTTATTTTACCAAATAAACATATGCACCATGTATTCGTTCTTCAATTCAAATTTGTTACTGTTGTTATTTTAGGACAGCAAGATAACAACAATAATAAATCTGAAGTAAAGAATGAATACAGAGTGCATGTGTTTATTTGGCAATAAAACATTCAAAAAGTGACCGTCCCGAAATATAACAATGGCAGCTAAGTCATCGCTTGTGTTTAGATGACAAAGTGTTATTTGAATAGCACTCTGTCATCTAAACACAATTTTCAATGGGAGCATTCACTGGATACCGTACTCCGAGATTCACTGCTTGCAAATAAAATTTGAATAAAATATAAGGTAAATACGTGAGAGCATGACTGTGTGGTAAAGAGGCTTGGTTCGTAATCATGTGGCTTGTTGTTTAAGTCAACCTTGGGCAAGTGTCTTCTACTATAACCCCGACTGACCAATGCGTTGTTAGTGAATTTGGTAGACAGAAAGTAAAACTACCTGGAAGACCTCGTCTATATATACATACACACACATATATATGTATATATATATATATATATATATATATATATATATATATATATATATATATATATATATATATATATATTATGGAGATGTACTTGCATAGCAAGTGACTTGACCTGACATCATGTGCTTAAAAATAAAAACAATTGCAGCGTGGAAGGTGTTTATAGGCCATTTAAAAACTCACAAAAAGCGTTAGATTCACTTCAACATTTAACACTAATTTGTAAAAATATTATCGTCGTTTTGAAACCGCGACCTGTTCACTGACAAAAATGCCGTGCTGCATTTTGTCAGTCAACATACACTGTGCAGCACGGACTTTTGTCATCGAACAGGTCGAAGTTTCAAAACGACCATAATACTTTGAAAATTTAAATTTAAATGTTGAAGTGAATCTATAGTTGAAATTTATCGAAAGACAGACAAGTGTAGGAACAACAAGCAGGTGTATTAGTTTCACGCTCGGGAAAGTGAGAAAGCCTTTTACATTTCGAGCCTACGCTCTTCAACAGAAAGGAATAAATGAAAATAAGCGGAGAGAGGATAAAAAAATCTTTTGGATTTAGTGATGAAGCATAGCGACTGGCTGAGGTGGGGAACGAGTGAAATCGAGCATTGAAAAGTGCACATTAAAAATAACAAATAACAAAACAGCTAAAGGATATACATATGGAATGTATAAGATTAACAATCAGAAAAGGTGGAAAAAAGTGTGATTATTTTTTTATGTTTCGAGCATAGCTCTTCGTCAGAAAGAGGGGAAAGGTGAGTTTCGGAGAAGGAAGGTGCACGTGTGTGTTCATTTACATGTCTTCCGTGCCGGGGTACGTAAAAAGCACTATTCGAGCGTGATTGTTACCAGCATCGCCTTACTGGCCCTTTTGCCGGTGGCACGTGAAAAAATATTCGAGCGAGGTCGTTGCCAGTACCGTTGGACTGGCTCCTGTGCAGGTGGCACTTAAAAACACCACTTGAGCGTCGCCGTTGCCAGTAGCGCCTGACTGGCCCTCGTGACGGTGGCACGTAAACCATCCACTACACCCTCGGAGTGGTTGGCGTTAGGAAGGGCATCCAGCTGTAGAAACTCTCCCAGATCAGATTGGAGCCCGGTGCAGCCATCTGGTTCACCAGACCCCAGTCAAATCGTCTAACTCATGCTAGCATTGAAGGCGAACGTTAAACGATGATGATGATGATGGTGATACACACACACACATGTGTGCGCGTGTTCTTGCGTTTGTATTTGTCCACCCCCACCACTTGACGTTTGGTGCTGGTTTATTTACGTCCCATGTCTCATAAGTTAGCGGTTTGGCAAGAGAGAAAGTTACAGAATCTTAAAAAGAAAAATAAGCACTAGGGCCCGATAGGTTTATCAAATTTGGAATATTCTTAAATATGGGCCTGC
This sequence comes from Octopus bimaculoides, assembly GCF_046866305.1. Lineage (NCBI taxonomy): Eukaryota > Metazoa > Mollusca > Cephalopoda > Octopoda > Octopodidae > Octopus > Octopus bimaculoides. The sequence continues at coordinate 118,630,991 of NC_142930.1, read as the reverse complement.
TGGGATCAGGACTGACCTGGTGCCATACATTAACAACCACCCCGACCACTAAAACCACAATCACCGCAACCACCACCACCGCCACCACCAACAACAACAACACTATCCTTACCGACACAGCTACAATTGCTGCCAACACAATCACCGTAACAAGTAATGCAAAATATCGACAGCATGAACAACAAAAACTACTACTACTACTACTACTACTACTACTACTACCGCCACCACCATTACTACTGCTGCTGCTACTACTACTACTATTACTGCTGCTGCTACTGCTACTGCTGCTGCTACTACTACTGCTGATAATAACAATAATAACAATAATAAGAAGAATACCACCACCACCACCACCACCACCACCACCACTACCACTACTACTACTACTACTACTACTACTGCTGCTGCTGCTGTTGCTGCCGTCGCTGCTTCTGCTATTACATGATTAACTGTCTTTTTTCCTGTATCTGAATAATCTCAATGTATCACAATAAAAACTGAAAAGTTCGTGGTTTTGACTGCAGATCGATTAGTTTATGATCTTCGACTAAAACTGACAAGCCGATCATTTTATACATGCATATTTGATGTATTTGGCTAGTTTCATACGTGTGACACCTCTCACTTGTCATGTTATCTTGATGCTCTGAAACTAAACAACACATTTATTGTCTTCTTCTGTTGTTTTCTTTTTTTCTTTTTTGTAATATATATAGTTTTTGTATTACTATAACATATAAGACCAATGAAGCTGTGAAAAAATGATAAAAAAAATATGCGTAAAGATTGTTTTAAAAAATTCTGAGCACATTATTGCTAGTAATAGATATTGCACAATAAAAGCTAAACGCAAGAACAAAAAAGGATGTAAAAAAAAAAAACTTAGTAATTGCTTCAAGGGTTGAAATAAGGCCAGACATTTAGAATTAGGAGGACATTTTATAACACTGGCTCTCACATGTATCGATTTTATAAAGCACTGAACGATGAAAAGGAAAATTGACACACAGATTGGAAATTAAGGACGAACAAGTATATAACTAAGTCTTACAGGATATTCATTTTTACTGTAGGCACAAGGCCGAAATTTTTTGTGGA
>NC_142930.1:118554890-118627390 GCF_046866305.1 Octopus bimaculoides | reverse complement strand
AAACTCTACGTATGTCTGTTAAATATGCATTTGAACTCACTCAGGATTTACCGAGATATTCAATGGCAGAATAATTAAATTATTTAAGAAACTACGAGCCAACGCTCTGGTATACAAATGTATGAAATCAACGCATATACATATAAATGTTTCATAACTTGATGTGGAACAGAATAGGAAGACAATCCGGATAAACTGGCAAAATGTAGGAAATTTTTGTCGAGCTATTCCCTGCACTTTTCTGCAGCTAGATTTATGTACATTAATCGCATAAATCATAAATTTACACACTGAAGGGGGTAAATGTAAATTTATTAAACTCGTGAAACTAAATTTCTTTACATATGTACGTTTCATAGGGAAATTTTGATATTGTCACGGCTCTGTGGGTTTGCTTTGTAATGGCTATTCTATAATGGACTGAATTTCATGGTAACCTTACAATTAAATTTTGTCTCCTGACATCAGCGGCGTGGTTGATAACCGTATCTGTATTTTTGGCGTTAATGATAATGGAGATGGTTATTGATGAAGGCGATGGCCTTTAGATGATGATGATTAACAATAATTTTAGAGTGTATAATTGTAACAAAGGTGAAGCTGGAGTGGGCCTTGATGCTGATTGTCATTGTGTACATAGTATATCCGGTTATAGCATAATGATGAGGCTTGTGTTATTTCATTGGTTGAGCACGGCATTCTATGATTTTACCAAACAACTTTTGCGATCCTTGATCTTTATTTGCTTTGCATTCTTCGTACCTAGCCAACCTGTGAGGGTGCACTTTTCTGTGGCTTACATTACCAAATACTATAAATGTACACTCACATATTCTCATTTGCGCTTAACCTGTTCTTGTTTGGAAACGTTGTTCATCCAACACATTATATCCTATCTATAAAGTCCCATAACCCATTGTATGCCTCTGAAGAAAGTGACCATGCAAGCAATACTAATTGAGTTATAAGTTTAGACACGAAGTAAATATGTTTTGTCTGTTAAATACTTCAAACAGATATACCATGCCGTTTCAGTGATAGTATAAGAAAAGGTGATTTTTCGGCTAGTTATCTGGTATATAGGCATCTCTGGTATATGTCACATATACACGAGCCTGAAAATATACATCGATTGGTACAGATAGATTTTATAATGTTTTTTACCTTCACTAAAATAATTCAGTTTGAAACATCGACAAATATGCCATGTTATTTCAAATGTTTCCTCATCAACAAACTGAATTTGAGATATCTAAAATCTCGTTACGTTATCTTGAAAACATTTTCAGATAACCCATATAAAAGAAAAACACAAAAAATATTAAAAAAACACCAGCATCACAATTATTCACCACTGGTTCCTATTTCTTCTGTTCCTGTCCAGGCTAATCCCTTACTAACTATTAAATCCTTCAGAACTTCACTTGTCACCATTTGTCTCCATTATTACATTGCCATTTTTCTCCTTGTATGCTTAAGGGTAAATTGATTTTTTTTTATTATTTTATTTGCTGCTGTTGTTTTTTTTTATCTTTGTTTTTCTTTGGTAATGTAGAAATTTGAAACTACTGTATAAAGTAATTCTATCTTTCCACAAACTATCGCAGACAGAATAGAAATATAGAAGTTAGATGAAAGCACATTCTGATTTAATAGCAATTCTTCTGAGATTAACTTCCAAAGCTGTGTGTGACAACAATGGCAAATATAGCAAAGTTATATGTTTGAGATCAATAGACACACGAAGTGGCTAACTGGACAGAAAATGATTGACTCAATTTACTTATGTCTGTACTTGCTTTCTATTCTTATTTTCTTTCTTGTTTACTTCTATTTTACCTTCTTCGTCCACCACTTCTTTACTATTTGTCTGAAATCGCAATAACCATACATGATCATTCATAACTGTACATCGACTTGAGTAATTCGTTATGGTATGGTGGGGATTTAATGAACCTGAAGTGTCTATGTCATCCTCGCTTGCATGAAGTAGCTCTGACTATGAGGTAAATATCACTACCTACTCATTTAGCCCCGAGCCATCTCGCGTCTGTCCTTTCTGATGGTAGAATGTTAGTTGAGACGGATATGGTTTATCTTTCAAGCAGGCTGCTATCTAGAAAATTTCCCTGCACATTGAGTATTGATTTCAAATTTTGGCACAATGCCTGTAATTTCGGGATAGGGCTTGTGTCGATTACCTCTACCCTAGAGCGCAACTGGTACTTATTTTATCGTCCCCGAAAACGTGAAAAGCAAAGTTCACTTCGGGGAATTTAAACTCAGAATATAAAGTCGGACGAAATGCCGCTACGCATGATGTCCGGCGTGCTTAAGATTCCGCCAACGCGTCATGGGCCTCGCTGGTCTAGGAGCCCAAATCTGATCTATGTACGTTGAGGTTTACTGTCAATGAATAAATATTATAGGGCTCACGTGCATTGATTTTTCAGGCGGTCTATAATGCAACTAACGTTGCTCTGCATCCCACCACAAGGTCTGGGGCCAGTAGGTCCAAAGTTGCAGCTGTTAAATATCTGTTTTTTACTTGCGGTTGTTAAGGTTGAGTGAGGGTATTTTAAACATGTTATTTCAGTTTGACTCCGAAGAATTGTATATGTCTTTGTGCAGTGTCATCTTGTCGTCTTAACGTATAGGGACACTGTTACTTTCAGGCATCAGTGTACAGAAAGCTCAATTCATATGTATTCTGCTGCTCTCTGTCAATGTATATATACACGCACACGCATATAGATATATATATATACATATATATATATATATATATATATATATATATATATATATATATATATATATATATATATATATATTACATTATAAATATAATCATATATCATTTTTTTATAATAATAATAATAATAATAATAATAATAATAATAATAATAATAATAATAATAATAATAATAATAATATAAGCTCCAATTAAAGCGACTATTGTAAACAAATTGACTGAAAGAAATGGGCCGAACCACTGGGAATTAATCTTGTCTTCAGTTCCCAGTGGTTCAGCACATCTTTTTTCAGTCAATTTGTTTAGATTAGTTGCTTTAATTGGATCCTGTATTATAATTATTAAGAAAATAATAATATACAATTACAATTAGATTAGTTGCTTTAATTGGATCCTGTATTATTATTATTATTAAGAAAATAATAATATACAATTACAATTATTGTTAAAAGACCTATATGGTCGCTTTTGTCCGATATTTAGTTCTGAGGGGAAAATGAGATCTGTGACAAATTTGGAATTACGACATCAGAGAAGAGTGATCTCTGAGGCACAGTAGGGATAATGACATCAGAGAAGTGTGATTATTATAAAATGGGCTGAAATATGTACACGCTGGGCTGGAGTGTTTGTTCCTTGAATTAGTGTAAAGTCCACAAAACAAATATCCTGATGAATGAGCAACTCTGAAAATGAGCTTATCATTTCTTCCTCTTTGATAATTAATAGTCATTATTTAATGTTTACGTCAACAAATACACCAACTTAAGCATGAAATCATGTCGTAGTCAAGCTATGATATTATTTTGCAGAGGTACAGTTATTAAGAAAACAAATTTTGAGGCGGGAGAAAGGGGCATTGCATATTAACTTTGCCGTCCCTTCCAGGTCGAAGTGCTTGATGCCGTTCATATCGTGTTTTGAGTGTCGCATGTCAACAGCAGTAGGAAAGACACAAGAAGAAGAATCTAGAGTGCTAATGTTTTAGGGAGGAAAAAAAAACTTGAAGGGAGTCAAGGGACCTGTCATCTGTTTAAGAGGGAACGTTGCTGGCGTCAAGTATGTCTTTGATGCATAGAAGAATAGAGAGTTGGGTTCAAAACTATCGCCTGAGAAACGCAAGATTTGATCGGAAAAAGGTTGAAAGAGCTCCTTCAACACATGCTACAACAATGCTTTTTATGCTGAAAGAGTTTTCTTGCTCCATATCATTTGAAAGAAAAACCAATACGAATGCAACGACTATGATTTCACGTCTGCTACTGATTCTGAAGGTCAAAAAGAAAATTATGATAGCACTCCCCGGCAGCCGAAGGAAATTCAATTTGCAGTATTTCCCTGAATCATTTGGTCATGATTAAAAAAGCTGAATCAGTTTCACCTGCATAATGTGTCCACTAGAGATTTCCCTTATTCATGAGTGTTTTTTTTAATAAAGGCTCAATATCGCTATCATTGAATTCCATAAATTAGAGCCATAATACTCCTTCTTGTCAATTATTCATGATTTGAGCAAATTTCAATAATCTTTGGTTTCACATATATTTCTTTCTAATTTTGGCACAACAGTTTTGAGAACAGGGGCAAAGCAATTACATAGGCCAGAGTACTTGACTGGTACTTTACTTCTTCAACCACCGGAAGGATGAAAGTGAAGTCGATCTCGGCGGTGGAATTTGAACTTCGGGCGTTAAGAGTGGGAAGATATGTCGCAAAGAATTTTTTCCAAAGAGCTAACAATTCTGCCAGATCGATGCTTCGTTTCATTATGAAAATTTGTTTCTCAGAGAATAGCTTGGAAAATTTGATGTGAATTTTTTTGATCGTGTTATGCTTTTAGTTCTAATATAATCATACTAAATAAATTTTCAACATAGACTAAAAACAGTTATTTGACAGTATTGGAAGCAGAAATGGTCAAGAGGTGTTTGTCATTATTCTTGTCACGGTTGCACTAGCATCAGAAAAGAATGACAGACATTTCAAATTTTTTTCTTGCAGATTAAATTTTTTCGTTTTCTTTTTATCTTAAAATTGTTTTCCTTATATTTTTATTCCATTTCTAGTATTCAAACTCTGTATTTACTGTTATCAAACATCAAATTTTCCTTGATTTCTTTTTTCAGATTTATCGTTGCTTTGTGTGTTTCCTTTTCTTCAGCTTGGGGACATTTTCAAATTATGGATACAAAATACAATAGAAAAGTGTTTATAGCTTTTTGAAGTTTCAGTATTGTATTATTGATACAAATTTCTGACGCAATGATTGGCATAAATACAACAAATTTCAGAAGCGATGATTGGCATAGAACACACAAATCACTTATTGACGAAGGTATTGTAGCAGGTAAAACAAGTTCAGAATACAGCTGGTACTGTAATAGACCACAATCGAGGAAGAAATGTCAGAATTGAAAATGAGTGTATGAACTATCATAACTGGGCACTGGGAAACATATGTTGAAAGTCTTCGGTGCCGTGCATTCATCACAATGAAGTATGTCTATAACTTAGCAAAGCTCCAGATTAGTAATACCTTGTGGGTGGCGCACACATCAAACTCAGACACACATATACAGACACAAACACGCACACAGACACACAAACACACACACAAACACACACACACACACACACACACACACTAACATACACAAACGCACAAACACCAACATACACTCAAACACATACACAGACACACACATACACACATGCGCATACATATTTTAATCGAAGAGTACAATATTATCTATCCATTGAGAGAGCACTCCGTCGGCTGCGACGACGAGAGTCCCAGCTGATACGATCAACGGAACAGCTTGCTCGTGAAATTAACGTGCAAGTGGCTGAGCTCTCCACAGAAACGTGTACCCTTAACGTAGGGAGATTCAGCGTGACACAGAGGGTGACAAGGCTGCTGGTCCTTTGAATTACAGGTACAACTTAATTTTACCAGCTGAGTGAACTGGAGCAACGTGAAATAAAGTATCTTGCTCAGGGACACAACGCGTCGCCGGGATTTGAACTCACGACCTTACAATCGTGAGTCGAATGCCCTAACCACTAAGTCACGTGCCTTCACATTACGCTATCCACTACGGCCGATCTTATTGGTTGGTTTCGCACCCTACACTCTCCATATATAAGGATTATTATTGCTTACAATAATATCAAATAGCAAGCATGCATAAAAAATATCATAGGGTAAAAAATCATTAATTAATAATCAAGGGTGCTACAAGCAGTACCAGCACACTAAAAATAGCTGCCAGAGGACGTCTAGAACCACAAACGTTCACAGATACACATTAATTGAAATCGGGGTAATTGCTAACGAGAACTTAGTGGCATTTTCGCAAAGTACGAAATCGTGACGATACGGATATGTCTGGCTTTTCAATTTACGGTTCTTAATTATCAGTATATATATATATATATATATATATATATATATATATATATATATATATATATATATATATATATATATATATATATATATACATATATATATATATATATATACATACATACATACTCTTCTCTGGTTCTATCTCTGCATCGACTCTTTTTTTTTATATTTCTTTCTTTGTGTGATTGTGCCACTTTGTCGAATACATAAGTTACCGGAAGATCTCATTTGGACTAGGCATCGCAGGATATGTAAAATATATTGAATATGCGCCTTACTTTACAACGGTACCTCTACGACTCCCTCATCTGTTGAGGGAACCCCTGAAACTCATTTTCTAGATTTGGGATAATTTGTTATATTTGTGGTTTACAATCTTCGTTTATTATCACAATGCTGAATCACTCAGCATCGTATCATCTAAGTAATTCCAAAGAAGGTGTTAATTGAACGACATCAATATTCACAAACAATAAACAATTATCGAGTCTTAAATATAATTTTAGTTTTACATATTTCATTTTCTATTTTCTAAAAAGAGATTATTTTCCAAAAATACTATACTAATTTACATAATTACAGAAAATGAATTATTTTTCTAATCAGTAACTTTTTCCATGTCTACTGCAATTCGGTGACTAGCATATTCGCAATTTTTCAGTCAGGAACTAAAAAAAAACGTACTTCTTTTGTTTCGTTCTCCGAGAAATGCAATGTAGAAATAATCATGTTAAAAATGCCGTACCAATGTGGTTGCAACCTGTCAGAATCTTCGCCCTTGTATTTTGTTGATTCTCATTACAAAACATATTCATATTTAAAAGACACACTTATGGGGATCAAAGCATTATTAGATTAAACATATTTTCGGCCTTGAAACAACCTGTCAAATTTCTTGTCTCTGTTGATGTATAAAAACATCACTATCTGCTAAATTCAACATTACGTAGATTTTCAAGAAGAATGACGTCGATTCCAGATTGATTCAGTAAAGATGGAATGTATGAGAATACTTCGATGGCGAACATATAAGGAAGTTTTGGAAGGAAATGGATGGTGATTGTTTCGGTAGTCTACAGCTTTGAATAGTGGAAGGCTCTGATATATTTCCCTGTAGGTTCTGAACTAAGCTCCACTTACCGTGTTCAGGGATTTAAATGATACGAGGACATGAAACCCAATGGGGATGGGGTGCTATTTAACACTTATACATTTAGATATTTGAAGATGGGTATTTATTTTCTGCGCTACTGCCAAATTTGATAGAGAACCAAGAGAACCAATTTTACAATAGTTTTGACAAATTTATGGGTTTGACATGGTTGAAAGAATACTGTGAATTTGCGGTTAGATCTCCACTGGATGTAATCATAGATATTTTCATTAGTGAAATATATTCTTTAACCATTTTCTAAACGAACATTTAAATTAGTCACACTGAAGAGGCGATCATAGATTGTAAATTCTAGAATGTAAATTCATCATTAGTAGTGGAGTATATCCTTCTCTTGTAGATCTGAATCTCTTCATGAGAGTTCAATAAAACATTCAGCTGAAGTGTAAACAAATCGACTTTGATATGATCTCCATTTCAACACTAATTTGTAGAGGATATGCATCCCTTCTACTATAAGCACAAGACCTGAAATTTTTGGGGAGGTGGCCAGTCAATTAGATCAATCCAGTATGCAGCTGGTACTTAATTTATCGACCCCGGAAAGGATAAAAGGTAAAGTTGGCCTCGGCGGGATTTAAACTCAGGACGTAGCAACGGGGAAATACCGCTAAGCATTTCGTCCAGCATGCTAACGACTCTGCCAGCTCGCCGCTTTACAGACGATATGCATCGTGACCGAAATGTGTGTCACACAGAAAAAGACGAGTATTCGTCATCGTATAATTAAATTATTTCCTAACGTGAGTAATATGTCTGTTTAAAATTTCACGACTTATTAATTCAAAAAATAATAGTCATATAATGGACGATATTTTCCTTGAAATACGCTCGAAGGAAAATATCCTCTAGACCGGAGACACTTTGCTAATATACCATGCAAAATATTCTGTCATGAATATATATTTATTTGAATAAGAGACAACTGTGATAATCATTGAAATCCAAACACTAGCACCATGTGTTTTTTTTTATTTATATAAAATATAAATATTTTATATTTATTTATGCTCTTATTACATTCATATTTTATAAAATTTCTTTTTAAATATTTTCAATTAAGTTTCGATATAATTTTCTTTGGATAGCTTTGAATAGTTTATGCAAACTCTTTAGCGGTGTTGATTTTATAGTTCTAACATAATACGATGAAATTGACACCATAGAATAATAAAATATATTTCAACAGAGTTATAAGCAGAAACTGTCAAGCTGGGGATGTCATTAGTTTTGTCAGGGTTGAGCTTGCATTACAAAAATATGACAGTTATTCAATTATTTTCTTTCAGATTAATTTGTTTTGTTACGCTTTTTGTTTTCGTCTCCTAATATCCTATTATTTTCATTGTTGTCAAGTATTAACTCTACTTTGTTCTTATTCTGATTATGAGCGGATATTTTCAGGGTCGGAGCAAAGAAGGTGGGATGCAAAAATGCTTATTTATTTTTTAAGACTTATAATACTTATCCGACTTTCATACATAATCACTTCTTTTGCCAGCACAAGGCCAACATATTTTTAATTTATTGTTTAGCTTTTAATTATTTTATACACCAGAGGGGCGAGCTGGCAGAATTATTAGCATATCGAGCAAAATACTTAGCAGTGTATTGTCTTTTGTCCATCTTCATGTTCTGAGTTCAATTTCCACCGAGATCAATTTTGCACTTCATCCTTTCGGGATCAATAGAATAAGTACCAGTTGAGTACTGCGGTCGATGTAATCAACTTACATCCTTCCCAAATTTTCTGGCCTTGTACCAAAATTTGAGACCGATTACTTTATAAACCATAGAGAAAGAAACGGGCTATTTGATGTCATTAATATTTAATCATATAAATAATATAAATGCACCCTTTTAAAGCCTGGCCAGGCTCATTGGCCCAATTTCACGGTTTGAAGGGCATATGTGTTCCCCAGCTGGACGCTAGTCCATCGCAGCGTTACTCATTTTAGCCAGCTGAGTGGACTGGAGCAACGTGAAATGAAGTGTTTTGCTCAAGAGCACAAGGCGTCGCCCGGTCCAGGTATCGAAACCACAATGTTATGATCATGCTGACACCCTAACCACTAAGCCACGCGCCTCCACAATATTTAATCATAAGACATCATAATTGAGTATTGAAAGCATTTAGTGGCGCCCTCTATCCTGTTCTGTTATCAATCAAAGTGAAATATATAGATCTTTTATATTTTACTTGTTTCAACCACTGGATTGCGGCCATGCTGGGGCACTGCCTTTGAGGGTTTTAATCGAACGAATCAACTGAAATACTTGATTTAATTTGATAATATTCTATCGGATTCTTTTTGCCAAAACTTTAACTTACGGGGATGTGAACAAACCAACACCGACTGTCACTCGGTGGTGAGTTGAATACAGACACACAGATATTTAGCTCTCAATCTATACATAAAAATATATACAATGGGCTTCCATACAATTTCCTCCTATCAAGTTCACCCAAAAGCCCAGAGCTTTAGCAGAAATTACTCACCCAACGTACTGTGGAGTGGGATTGAACCCCAAAAAGCATGGCTGCAAATCTAACTACTTGATCTTAACCACAAAGCTACACGTGCTTATTATGATAATAATAAAATATTTTTCTTCCAATAATTTTCTTAATTACGCATTATAAATCGCCATCTTAGGTCGGTGACAGCTTACACGAAACAACAAAAGGTCAAAATAAGCCGACACATTGGATTATGTTGAATGCGAAATGTTCAGCATTCTTTATTTTCAGTTAACTCCAAATATAACATCAATACTTTTAATAACCAAATAAACATCACACATTATTATATTTCTTTCACTATAATTCATCGACTTTATGTCTAATTAAGAAGTAATTTTTTCTGACAAAATATTTTAGTCGTGAAGCACGAGATATATTTTTAAAGCTTCTTATATATATTACAAGTTCAGCCAAAAAACTGTAATCTGTCAGAATGAAAATAAATATAAATCTGACATTTTGATTTTCTAAATCGGTTCAAAACTTAGTTTAAGGTCAAGTTTTACCCTGTATTTCAAAGTCAGTCGAATATAGATAAATTCTCTTTTAACAAGTAAGTATGAATACGGATGGTAGAGACTAGTATCTTTGCCATCACACCGAACTGATGTGACTGAAGCAATCAGCATTTATTTCAAACATAGTTCTAGTTCTATATTTAAGAGAAGAGGAAATCTGTACATTATTTATATTATTTACATTCGACGGATATTTGTCCTCGTGTTGTTTGTTGTTAACACAACGTTTCGGCTGATATACCCTCTAACCTTCTTCAGGTGTCTTGGTGAAATTTCGAACCTGGGTTGTCATTCCTAAGGTATTTTACGATGTTATTAGTATTATTATTAATGTTCAGGTCACTGCCTGGAATTGAGCTCAGAATCTTGAGATTAGTAGCCCGCGCTCTTAACCACTACGCCATATGCCTGTGCTGAAACTCAAGTGAGTGTTGTGATGGGAGAGAGCACACGGATTGCATCGAGTTGTCATATAAATTAGTTCGTTTTTGTTTTCCTACTTAATTTCATTTTATCGTCTGTTATTTGAATTCAGACGACATCTATTTCTCTCGTTATGGTGATTTGTAACTCTATTTGATCTAAACTTTCTATTTACGGTTTTTAGAAATTTGATTAAATTTTATGTCTTTTGAAAAAAAGAAGAATTTAGCTGACAAGTCAATACACAAAAACGGACATCTATTTTTGTGATAAGTTGAATTATGAAGTGCATGGAATATTTCAGAAATATTAAGTACTACGTAGTAAGTTAACCACGAGAAAGTATGAATCGAAATGAAACATAGATATACTTGAACATGATAGCAGAGATACCAGAGAGTAAAAAGGAATAGATGCAATGAAAGGGTGTGACACCGTACGGAGGCGTATATAATATATAAGTTATAGTTCTTCGAAATAAATGCGAAGTGAACTGGTATTAATGAAGATGTTTTAAGATAAGCATTATACGAGTGAATTGTTAATTAATGAATAAGTAATTAGAATACATGTAAAGCAAAATTTATATGAGTATCCTTTAGGACCAAGGAAAATTTGGAATTACTAGAAAAGAAAGCTCCCTACCTCAAAAACGAAACAAAAAATAATGTCGACGGCGTCACTTGAACTGATAGCGCTCTCTTTAAGTTAGAAGTAACATTTCCTTTAATTCAATTTCTGTCCTTAAAGTCTTAAAATGAAAACAGATGGGGTATATTTGGATGAAATATTTCCGATAATCAGTAATTAAATTTCAAAAAATAACAGACGGGTCGCTCAGAACCGAGACGTCATGATAACTCTGAGTCCGTTCTATCAAGAATGACCTGGGGCTAAGCAACAAAAATAACCCACGATCCATAAAGGAATAATTCAATCGGTTATCCTCGCAAGCTTATGACCTTTACACAATGGCTTAACCACTTGGCACTGTTACCTATGCGTATGTCTACGAGAGAAATGAATATTTCTTGATAAAAAAGATGGAACGAAGCTGAACAAGATCGAGATATTTGCATATTCAATTTCTGGAGCAAGTATTTTTACACTTGGATGCATTTTGTCACACAAACTACTAAAGCATAAAGCTGGAGTAGTTGTGAACTGCTGCATCTATTTTCAGCGTTGTTTGTCTGAAGAAAACATAGTTATTGTAGGATGCCTAGAGGAAGTATAGAATAGCTGTTGCAAATTTTAAAACTCATGATATTGCAGTCTGTAACCCTGAACTTTAACTCTGCAGACATTTAAGTTGAGGAAATAGAGATAATCAATAAACAGAGATTTTCCCTCAGAAACAGATTTATTATGATTTAATGTCTTTCTACATTACTTCTATTACTTGTAGACGAGAAACATGTCTGTAAGAAATGTATACGACTGTGTATAGTTATGCGAATACACATACACACACACAAACATACACACACACATACATATATATATATATTTATATATATATATATATATATATATATATATATATATATATATATATATACACACATACTCAAATACATACATAAAAATACGTACATACATATATGTATATGCATATACATATATATATATACATATGCATATATACATATATATATATATATATATATATATATATATATATATATATATATATATATATATATATATATATATATATATATATATATATATATATATATATATATATATATATATATATATATATATATATATATTTATGTGAAAATATACACATATACACCCATGCATACATAGGCTCTCTCACACAGGTGCCTTCTTCTGTTTCGGTTTGTGAAATGGAACTTGAAAATTGTTGGTCAGCCGGAGCCCGTGGCAGAAGTCATTTCGAGAAGAAAATCCTAGAGTACGTAAGAAGACGGCACTTAAATATTTTTTAATTAGTTGAAATTATGGTAGTATTGAGAGAAACTATTGCTACTTCTGAGGAAAATTAATCTCAGAAGGTCAAAGATGAGAACTTCAGAAATGTCTAGTGGCAGCACTTAAATACAGGTAAGCAATTGGCTAAGTGTCTCTATTCATTCATTGGTAGATTTAGTGTCTGTTGAGATATTCAATGGGTTTGTTAGACTTCTGCAGCGTAGCACATTTTGCCGAGATGCAACGTTGTTTATTTGGAGCCGGTACTGATATCTATCTATCTATCTATCGGTCTGTCTGTCTGTCTGTCTGTCTGTCTGTCTACCTGTCTGTCTGTCTGTTTCTTTTTTGTGTATGCTTTTATCTTTGTGTATGCTTTTATGCGCCCCAAATATTTTCTAGTTGCATGAATCGACTCCAGTTATTGTTTCTTTTTAAAGTTGGTACTTCTTCTATCTGACAGGTTTTCTGAACCGTAAACTTATGTGGACGTAAACACAGCAACACCAATTGACAAGTGGCAGTGGTGGGACAAATACACACACACATACACACACACACACACACAAACGACAAACTTCCTTCAGTTTTTGTCCACCAAATCCATGCCTAACCTGAGAGGAACTGACCCCGGAATCATGTAGTTGGGAAATACACTTCTTACCACACAGCCACATCTACAGCTATGTATGTGTATGCATATATAAACGTATGTCCTGGGTATGACTTTAAACTGGAGTGATAGGGACTATGCGGTCCCCACTTAATTACCATTCTCCTCAGGTCTGTTCTGGTCAGGAATGGTAGCAAATGTCAGGTTCGCATATATGTGTTAAATAAATTTCCGATAGGCACAGGAGACTCTCGATATTTTTGACAAACTTGCGGTGAGAGCAGCTCTTCTAAAAGAAAGATACTATACCAACAATCTTGCAGTCAAAATAATACCAACCATCTTGTAATTCTTGTCATTGAAACCTTTTACGATGACCGAGAGAGTGGCAAAAGTATTGTACAAGCGATATTACCAAATTTCAACAAATCAAAAAATATTTAAGTGCCACCTACTTGCGTTTTCTAAGCATTTCTTCTCGAAACGAGTTCTGCCACAGACTCCGGCTGACCACCAATTTTCAAGTTCCATTTCACAAACCGAAACTTTAAAAAAAAGCACTCACGTATATTTGTGTATGGCTGAGTTCAAATTCCGCCGAGGTATACTTTACCTTTCATCCTTTTGTGGTCGATAAATTAAGTACCAATTACACACTGGGGTCGATCTAATCGACTGGCTCCCTCCCCAAAAATTTCGTGTACCTACAGTAGAAAAGATATTTCGCATTTAAGACGGTGAGCTGGCAGAAACGTTAGCACGCCAGACGAAATACTTAGTGGTATTTCGTCCGTCTTTACGTTCTGAATTCAAATTCTGCCGAGGTCGACTTTGCTTTTTATTCTTTCGGGGTCGATATGTTAAGTATCAGTTGCATACTGGGGTCGATCTAATCAGCTGGCACCCTCACCCAAAATTTCTGGCCTTATGCCTAGAGTAGATAAGTATATTTGCGTATGTGAGAGAAACGGTGTGTGCATGCGTATATCTGTGTATTTGTATGTAAATATATATATATATATATATATATATATATATATATATATATATATATATATATATATATATATATATATATATATATATATATATATATATATATATATATATAGCTCCCAATTTTGGAATTGACAGTAAACCAATTCTCGAACTGGATGGCACTGCATCGTACCAAAGATCCCGTCTTCCCCATCTAAAACAACGATACAGTACTGCAATAGTCCGAGTTTCAAGGGCCCGCAATTGTTCAACATCCTGTCAGGCAACCTTAGAGATCTAAATGGTGTTGATTTGGATGTTTTCAAGGAACGTCTGGACAGGTTTCTATCTGAGATACCGGATGAACCCACATCACGTCAGAAGACACAAAGAAGAGCAGCTCCGTGCAACTCACTACTTCACCAAAACCAATACCGGAAACAGCACCGAGTAACTACAGGTGATGCACCAGCATGACCCCAGGCCTCGGGCTGAAAACAGCAAAATAAAAGATAATATATATATATATATATATATATATGTGTGTGTGTGTGTGTGTGTGTGTGTGTGTGTGTGTGTGTGTGTGTTTGTGCGTGTGTGTGTGTGAGTATGTATGTATTTATTTTCATGTTGGACCATCGACCGAAAGAGTGGCAAAAATGATGTACAAGCTGTTGTCGCTTAGGTCTAATGATGTACAAATGTCATACTATCATCTAAGTGTAAGACTCCTGTCATCTTACAAGACGAGATAATCATCATGCATGTATGTATAATTTATCTAATTTAAAATCAGTGGCTGTTCCTACTCAGAGTTTCGCGTCTCTGGTCCTCACACTCAGTGACACATAGAATGGCTTGCTTATGTACACAAATCTCTCAAAAGCTCTGTCTCCTTCTCTATTTTCTCTCCCTTTCTTACGATATATATACATACACACACACATATACACACACATGTATGAGTGTGTTTGTGTATGTGTGTGCGTGTCAGTGTGCGTGTGTGTGTGTGTGTGTGTTGTGCGTGTATGTGTGTGCGTTGAGGAGTTCGGTTTAGTTACTAGGCTGTTGTAGTCATGACCGTAAGATTTTGGTTCTGATTCCTGGACCTGGAGATGCATTAAGTTCTTGAAAAAAAGAATTCATTTCAAGTTGGGCCACTCCACTCAGCTGGCAATGATGAGTATTTCTGTGAGGGACCGGCGTCTTGTTGAGTGTGTGTGTGTGTGTGTTGGGGGGATGCTAGAAGTGTAAACCACCAGACCTGGAAATCCAGCTTTGTATGCCGAAGGCTGAAGAAAGACCTTTGACTCTTTAAGTTATTCTATTCCTCCAGAACGTCCTAAGGACTGAAAGCATTCTATCTCTCTCTACTATCTTTTCTCTTCTCAAAGAAAATATTTCTCCAGCGATCGTTAGTTTAATCTCGTTCTGTCTGTTTTCATTCGGTTTCCTTGTGTCTCCACTGTCCTATTTTTGTTCCCAACTTTAACCATACCTAAGATCCAACATTTTATTATGGTATTTATGGGAGCAACTGCCTTTGAAGACTCATATTGTCGTTCAGTGCTCGAAATGCAGAGTAGATAAACAGCCAACAACTGATAAAGAGTCTTTCTTTGTGTTACTTGTCTTCTTTTCCATTTTTTTCTCTCGTTGTTTGCGTATCTAACTCATTTGTTTTTGTATTTCATGTTCTTTACTGTTTGTGACTTCCTGTACACACATATGCATATACATACATACGTACATACACATATGCATGTATATATATATTATTTATATTATATATATATAATTACCAAATGAATAATTATTCGAAAATGTTTATATGTATATTATTATTAATCATTATCATAAGTAAAATGACCAAGAACAACTATAAAACGATAATATAAGTGACATATAATATATATATATATATATATATATATATATATATATATATATATATATATAATTGCAATACCAGTGACTCTTTCAATCACAGTTTAATTGTACCAGACACCATTAGCGACTGATATTATCATATCATGTCGCTTTCAATGGAGACATACAAATGACGAAGCGCCAAGATGCAGAGATACTGAATTTGCATTGACCTCACCACAGCAGGATGATTTTCATTTGTTACTGATATTTTTTAAATTCTTTTATTGGTTTCAGTCATCTGACTGCGGCCTTGCTGGAGCACTGCCTTTAGTCGAAGAAATAGCCCCTCCCCCACACAGACTTATTCTTCGTAAGCCTAGTACTCTTTTGCCGAACCGCGTAGTGACGGGTTGTATACACACCAACATCAGTTGCCAAGCGATGGTGGAGGCACACACACATAAACACACGCACACAGACACACACGCACACACACACACACAAACATATATACGAAGGACGTCTTTCAGTTTCCGTCTACCATATCCACTCAAAAGTATTTATTCGGCCCTAGGCTATAGTAGAAGACACTTGCCCAAGGTGCCCAAGGGACTGAACCCGGAACCATGTGGTTGAGAAGCAAGCTTCTTACCACATAGTCATGCCTGCGCCTTTATATATATATATATATATATATATATATATATATATATATATATATATATAAATATATATATATATATTTATATATATATATATATATATATATATATATATATATATATATATATATATATATATATATATATATGTATATATATATATATATATGTATATATATATATATATATATATATATATATATATATATATATATATATATATATTTATATATATATATATATATATATATATATATATATATATATATATATATATATATATATATATATATATATATGCTTAACTTCATGCAAGATGAATATCTCAGAGTATTAGGAGTTCAAAGGTGTATCTTCTCTCAGTATAATGCACAAATTGCTACATTGTAATAATGCGACCTCTTTCATTAAGCATGACTATACAAACTTAGGTACGTACATGCATACGTACATGCATACATACATATATATAAAGTTAAAGTCTAGTTATAGAGTGACCAATCGTTTTGCAGCCACGAAATCCGCAGCCTTGTGGACAGCTTATCAGACTCCATACAAAGACAAATTTAACTCTTCACCTCATGGAAGCGGAGAAACCCTATGATTAATTGTTGAAATGGCTATATATTTCAATTCTAACCTGCAATAGAGATGCACATATTTACTTAGTAAAACCTATTATACACTTCTTGTGGATTGGCAGTGTCTTGTTTCTATACCCAACTATCTGGCGGATTGTATGTGATAGATTTTGGTCCTATATTTGTGTATTGACATACAGTATTCTCGTGAATATAAAATGCTTGAATATTTCAGTACTGTACAAGAATTTCATGAGTTATCGTGTGCCATTCTCAATTATTCAGGAAGGCATTGCTCATTAACCCAATTCCAGTATT
Source organism: Octopus bimaculoides (assembly GCF_046866305.1). Classification (NCBI taxonomy): domain Eukaryota; kingdom Metazoa; phylum Mollusca; class Cephalopoda; order Octopoda; family Octopodidae; genus Octopus; species Octopus bimaculoides. Next base: position 118,609,616 of record NC_142930.1, on the reverse strand, counting down.
GTCATAAGTAATCTCTCTCTAGAGAATTTTGCATATACAAGGATTTCGTAATCGAATTTTAGATGAATAAAGTTCTGGTCTGTTAACAGTGCTGTGTTTATATGGTACAATGTATTTACGTACATTTCTAGGGATTTTTGAAACCAGTATCACATGTGTAGTCGGACGTGATCACTTTTCATTATACACTATATTTGTGGACACAGCAAAAAGAGATAAGCTAAATTAGTTTCTATTCTGTAATGAGATTTGTTCATCAATTACGTAACCCCATCTTTCACCAGATATACATATATGTAAGAGAGCGGGAGAGAGAAAGCCAGAGAGACTGACAGAGAGAAAGAAAAATTGGCCATTGATAATAATGATCAAGTGTTTTATTTCTTTCGTTCTGTAATTTACTGGTAGCGCAGTGGTCATAACACAAATAGACAGTATAATATAGAGAAAGACAAACCTTTGATTTTTGAAAATCAAAATGTTTTTGCTGTGAGTATATCATAGTCTAATTTCTAAAGACTCGGTATTTGATTCACAGAACTATTTTGTTATCAATCATTTGCATAAAGGACACCAAAAAAATGTTATTTTTATGCTTTCACGAAATTAATACCAATTTTTAAATCTTCAAACATATTTTTTATTAAGAAAAGGAAAAGAAAATTCTTAAAACACACCTAACAGAAATAAGCACTATATTATCTTCGAACAACACCCGGAGGTATTATATTTATTTCAGAACAGATACAATAAAAACTAATACAAACGCCAAGTAAACTTTCGAGCTGGTGGCAAAAAGAAATAGACGAGTTATTGGATCATTGGTGTGTGAGATTTACCACAATTCTTCAAACGTTATATTATCTTATATCCTTTCCGTCAATCTCCGAAACTGCAACTGCAGGTCGATAGCGCAAATAGAAAGAAAAGCATTTGGAAATAAATAAAACTATCTCACTGTCAAGTCTGAAGTTACACTAAGTAACAAATGAATATTTTCTTTGTAAAATTTGGTGAAGTGGACATTATATCAGTTACTGATGTTACAGTTTCAATCCTTTTCTGTAGAAATGATAAGCCACAACGTTAACAAATCAATATCATTGAACCTTGTTAAACACACCGAGAATTGCGACTGCCCCAGATTCCAATACATTCTGTTAGAGTGGTATTTGAAATACGGTATCATAAAATATAGCAACGTAGCCATAAATAAGCAATAAACAATCTAGTTAAAAGGGGCCATTTATGCGATTGGACGATCTACAAGATTAAGCAGCCAATTTCCATAAACCTTTCAAAATTTTGTCGTAAAATGTGTAATGTGTGAATGTAATTGAGAAGTATTACACTACTGAATATACGTATAATAGGTTAGGGAAGAACAGACGGAATTGTCACCACGTAAATGTTTGTCGGACGATTAAACGCCAATGCCATAAAAACACGTGTGACAACGGTTTAGTTCGATATCTGAAAACGATCATGACAGAACATAAATAAAACTTTAAAATCTCTAAAATACACAAACACAGTCAGCAATACAACTTATCATTATATTTAATGCCAAGCGGTAAGCTGGCAGAATCGTCAGGCAAATTGCTTAGTAGCATTTCGTCCGACTTTACGTTCTGAGTTTAAATTCTACAGAGGATGACTTTGTTTTTCATCTCTTCAGGGTCGATGAAATAAGTGCCAGTTGAACGCTAGGGTCGATGTAATCGTCTAGCCACCCAGCGCAAAGTTTCAGGCCTTGTGGCTATAGTAAAAACGATTATTACATGTAATGCGCTTCAGAAATAAATTCAGCGCCAACGACTACAACGAAGAAAAAGTATCTGTATTATTTCCATGTGTAATGTAACATCTTGCCAGATAATACATTAAAATGTTGTAAGCGATGCTTACAAAAATGTAAATCTTGTACATGCAATACAGTGTAACAGAGTGTGTACTATGTTTGTCGTTAGAGGTACGAGTGAAGGTTTTGGTTTCGCCAGTCGCTCTTCCAATCGATACATGGAAACTATTTCCTTTGTTTGCTTTCAGATTCTGTAGGTCTCAGTTCCTGCGGGAAGTGTCACTATTTTACACTGACTTCACTGAATTTGAAGTGTGAATGCACCGAGCCGGAATACATACCACCCGAAACCCTAGTAACTGCATCAATCTACAGCTCTGGGATGCTAATTTCGTTCTTATCGATCACGAAGCAAAGCTGACCTTGGCCGGATATGAATTGAAAGTGCAGACATCCGGAACAAACACTAAGAGATAGTCTCTCCAATACATACGATTTAGCCAATCCACCTTGAGCTGCATTAAAGTCAACCAGCATCCAGTATTCAGGAGGAGATGTTAAACATGACGACAGAGTAATTCTGCCACCAGCCCCAACAGGAACCGTGCATCTCGGCTCTGTTGACTGCACCCATTCACTGAATTTCAACAACAAAGTTTTAACGTACCCCACGGTATACTCCTTTACTTGTTTCAGTTATTTGACTGCGGCCATGCTGGAGCACCCGCATTTAGTCGAGCAAATCGACTCCAGGACTTATTCTTTGTAAGCCTAGTACTTATTCTAGCGGTCTCTTTTGCCGAACCGCTAAGTTACGGGGACGTAAACGCACCAGCATCGGTTGTCAAGCGAAGTTGGGGGACAAACACAGACACACAAACATATACACACATACATATATGCATATATATATATATATATATATATATATATATATATATATATATATACATATACACGACGGGCTTCTTTCAGTTTCCGTCTACCAAATCCACTCACAAAGACTTGGTCGGCCCGAGGCTATAGTAGAAGACACTTGCCCAAGATGCTACGCAGTGGGAATGAACCCGGAACCATGTGGTTGGTAAGAAAGCTACTTACCACACAGCCACTCCTGCGTCCAAAATACTGCAGAGTGTATTTGAAGCCGAAACTTTGTGACTTCAAAGCAAACGTCTTAACCATACTGCAATTTTAAAAACCAGTTAAATTCAAAGGAATAGTTATGATATTGACAATAAGAAAATCTGCTCTGGTTACACAGTGTATTCTCTGAGATCTTATTGTTAATGATGAAACTTTATCTTTCCTCCCATCACTTTCTAGATTGAACAATTGCGAAAATACCATTTGTTGGATATTTGAAATGAAAATCCCCCTCTGGGCTTAATCATAACTTTACTTGTGCTTCCTATACGAACCCTTTCATTATGGTAATTGACCAAATTTATAAAAGATTGTAATTCATTTTACTTTAGGGTAATGAATTACCAATCTTCGAACACTTCGTATCATTTCTTGCAAAACACCAGATTCACCGCCGCCGCCACTACTACTACTACTACTACTACTACTACTACTACTACTACTACTACTACTACTACCACCACCATCAACGCCACCACCGCCGCTCCCGACGCCGCCGCTGCTGCTGCCACTACTACCACTACTACTACTACGTGCTTTTATAGACTTTTTAATTGTTCAACATAATTCAAACACAATACGTATAATATTATATCTTATGATTCTATGTGTATGATTGTAAAGATCTGCTACAAAGGGCTGAAAGCTCTCTGAGTATTTATTTATAAAGAGAATTATAATTAGATTGTGTGATGTTAAACTTTCATTTTCCTCTCTTAAGAAGATTAGTAAACACGAACCAACGAACGAGCTATTATTATGTCATCTGCTAGAAACAGCTACCAAATTTTCTTCAAATAACACCGAGATGCTTTATTCGAAAAAAACAAACTTCTACATTATATGCTCATGTGTGTTTGTGTATTTGTGTCGGTGTTTGTCATTCCACTCCACTGTTTCAGAGCCAGATTTGGTCTATTTACGTCCCCGTAACGTTAACAGTTCGGTAAGAGAGACTGAAAGAACAAGTACAAGAGTTAAAATAACGCACTGGAGACGATTTGTTCGAATAAAACTCGTCAAGGTGATACTCCAGCATGGTCGCAGTTCAACGAGTGAAAATATATTTAGAACTGGATAAACTATGAAGTAGTTGTATACTGTCAACTTAATGTGACAGTCCCCTGAAGGGAATAATACTACTGTTGGTTAGACCTAGGAAGCTGCACCGCTTCCTGTCGGCCTTGACACATTTCCGACAGGAAGCGTTGCAGCTTCCTATGTCTAACCAACAGTAGTATTATTCCCTTCAGGGAACTGTCACATTAAGTTGGCAGCATACAACTACTTCATCGTATCACTACTGCATAAATCTCTCTGGGAGATTTAGAAATGTATTATTTCTAAATTTGAAATCAGTGAATGTATTTCACGAGAATTATTATATGTTTACTAGAGCTTGACAGGTATCTTCGACTAGCAGGTGATGCTACTCCAGACTGATGACGAGGAAAGACTCAGAAACATGTCTCTAGATACAGGCTTAGCTGGGTAGAGGTGCTTGTCTCCCCCTTGTAAACATAAGGACACAGAAAATGTTTCAAAGCCGACAGGAAGCGGTGCAGCTTCCTAGATCTAACGAACAGTAGTATTATTCCCTTCAGCGGACTGTCACATAAAGTTGACAGCATACAACTACTTCATCGTATCACTACTGTATAAATCTCTCTGAGCGATTTAGACATGTATTTTTTTCTAAAAATGGATAAACTGTGTCTGGAAAAGTAGTCATGGCTAGTTAGCTTTCGAACAAAGATATACCTGATCCAGGCCGATCTGGAGTAACAGTGCATCAAGCATGACATTAGAACATACAGATGAATCCTGAAAATAACATACTCACTTTGGAACACATTAACAAGAGAGGCCTGACTTGATCATTCAACTTACTGGAAATAGCAGTCAAATCCCTTACAAAATAACACCATATTCTCAAACGAGAAACAAAGAAAAGAAAATAAATTATGACTTGAAATTTGGGCAACAAGACAACAATTTCGAAGGAGGGGGTAAATCGATTACATTGATCCCAGTGTTCGACTGGTATTTAATTTATTGGCTCCGAAAGGATGAAAGACAAAGTCGACCTCGATGACATTTGACCTCTGAACGTGAAAACAGACGAAATGCCGCTAAAATTTCGTTCAGCGTGCTAACGATTCTGCCAGCTCGCCGTTTTAATAATAATAATAACAACAACAACAACAACAACAACAACAATAATAATAATAATAATAATAATAATAATAATAATAATAATAATAATGATAATAACATTGATACAAGTGTGAAGGTAGAACACCTACAAAAGAAAATCAGCATTACTTGGAGCTCCAAGAATTCTTCGTAGGATTCTTGAAGCATGACCAGTAAACAAGTGTCATCTTAGTCTGCTGACAAAGTTCAGCTGACACTTTCCATCACACCCAGCAAAATAAACTGTGAGTTTTCATCACAGTATAATAATAAATGGTTTAACATTTGCCTCAAGGGTAGCAATTTTGGGGTAAGGGGTGAATCGATTATACCAATCCCAGTGTTCAACTGGTACTTATTTTAACGACCCCGAAAGGATGACAAGCAGAGTTAACCTTGGCAGAATTCGAACTCAGAACGCAAAGATGGACGAAATGCCGCTAAGCAATTTCCCCGGCGTGGTAATGGGTCTGATAGCTCACCGCCTTAAAATACTAAATAATATACGATCAAGCAAACACCAAAGAGGGCGGTATCGGTCTGCGTCCGAACATCTCATGAACTGGACATGTCCTAGAAAATTTCAAATAATGTGGAGCGAAATCAAACAGTTATCAAATATATGTAACTCTAAGTAAACGTGTTGAGAACTACTTTCTTTCGTTAGATCACACATTATACAAAATGTTACGTATAATGTTAAATTCGGCTGTTTTATCGTTTATGTCGTATCAGCCAGACTGATTTATTAAAACAAAACAAAACATAAAAAATGAAGACAAACTGTCGTTGATATCTGCAACGCCGAATATATAATTACTTAGCGACATTAGTGTCTGATAGCCAAGCCTCACAGTATATATCACGAACACATTAGTCGAATATGTATTTGTGGGTGGTCGTTCGGAGCTGTAATTGCAAATACCTAATTCTTTTATGTATCAATTTTGCTTACATTTTTCTTTCCATTTCCCCCCGACAAAGTGTTTTATTTTGTTTATAGATATATTTATGTTTAATAATTTAGTTGAGTAGTATTCATTATACTTTCAATTAATGTATGTTATAGAAATCTAAGTAATTCTAAAAACAAGCCATTGTGCTGGCGGCATTTCTACGAATCATTGTAATTGAAATTGGACCAAACAACGAAGAAGCTTCGCTTGGTAATAGCCGGAAGCTTTTAATAGGTGACGGCAAGCTACTTTCATAGGCGGGGCAGGTGAAGGATCGTCTACGAAGGAAGTCTCAAACTGTTAAGGGTTGGAATACGAACCGGAAGTGAACTGAAATTCAGTACTTTTGTAGCTTTTCTACTCTTCTATCGAAACCCTAACATTTAGTTGCTTGTGATAAGACTGCGGAAATAACGATGTTAATTTTATGAATTTAAAGAGAATGAATAACATTCATCAACATAAGATACAAACTTTGATGTCATGAATAATACGAAGAGAAAGGAATATTATTTAAGCCCAGGTGAAGTTAATCACTTTTGAATGTTTCATGTTACTTTTGCTGTTGTTGTCGTCGTTGTCCATCATATTCTTCCCCTCCTCCTCCTAGTTTCCCATGCTCTTCTTCTTCTTCTTCTTCTTCTTCCACGTTCACATGTTCTAGTTGTTGTTGTTGTTGTTCTTCTTCTTCTTCTTCTTCTTCTTCTTCTTCTCCTTCTTCTTCTTCTTCTTCTTCTCCTTCTCCTCCTTCTTCTTCTTTTTCTTTTTCCATTCTCTACTTCTTCTTCTTCTTCTTCCTCTTCTCCTTCTTCTCCTTCTCCTCCTTCTTCTTCTCCTCCTCCTCCTCCTCCTCCTCCTCATTCTTCTTCTTCTTCTTCTTATTCTCCACAGCCTACTTTCCCGTCTTCTTCTTCTTCTTCTTCTTCTTCTTCTCCTCCTCCTCCCCTCCTATTTTCTCATACTCTTTTTTTTCACCACCACCACCATCTCCATCGCCTTTCCTTACTTTTCTTCTTCCCGTATTGTTTTTTCTCTTTTTCTTCATTTCTTCCTGTCACACACTTCTCATTTTCTTTTTCCTATTTTCGTCTTCCTCTCTAGAAAATGTTTACGAGAGAGAGAGAGTAAGAGAGAGACAACGAAAATAGAGACAGAAAGAAGAACGTGGTTTCTATCACTAGACTGCAAAATTCGAAGCCTTTGATGTGACAAACGAATGAAGAGACAATAGTGATCGCTAGCCCTGCTTGGAACAGCAGCAAAATTTGCCTTAAAGCTCATGTCACCTCCTTAAAAGACAATGGCAGCAAAATAAGGAATGCATAGAATCATTACAGCGTCGGATGAAATGGCTTGCGGTATTTCTTCCGGCTCAATGCTCAGTTTTGATTTCCCCACTGTCTCCTTTTTTTCTTCTCTCTTATTCTTCAGGAAATGGCTACAGCCAAAATACGGCGTGACTAAGAACAGCAACAAACACTACTGTATAAAACAACAATAACAACAACAATAATAATAATAATAATAATAATAATAATAATAATAATAATAATAATAATAACAAAAGAGCTGAAGGGAGGCATCGGTAAACCAGTTTATTAAAGAAAAAACTAGGCTTCTTTTGCAAGCTGATTGCTCAAGGAGGCAATACTAAAACGCTCTGTATAGAAAAAAAAGGGAAGTACTTAAAAAGAATTTGAATGCCAAACATGAATACCGCTCTGTAATCTATTCATGTTATTCACACCTCCATCGCGATTATCATAAAACTATATGATTCACTGTTAAATATAAGAATGACTTCCGGCGAGCATTGACGCTTTATTATGCCAATAACATATATGATAATGATCTGTAGCATAGCCACAAGGTTGCAGATTTTGAGAATGTCGTTGGCCAAAAAATTGAAACACACCATCTTTGATTTAGCTTTTGTGCTTTTCCTAACCTATAACTACGGATGTTGGGAAATGACGTAAGGAGTACGATCGCGAAGACAAGTGACCGAAATGGGGTTCCTTCCAAGGAATAACGTTACTTGGTAAGTAGTTTGGATATCAGTGAGACTCTCCAGGTTGAACTGCTTCTTCTCTGCATTGAGAGGTAACAGCTTCGGTTCTATGAATAGAATTGCTAAATGGATTCCTTCCGAGTCAAAAGCTAGGAATCTTTGAGGACGAGACGACTGGATAATGCCCGTAGTGTGAGAAAGTATGATGAAACTTTCCATTCGAATAGTATAATGACAGCTGTTTCTGATGTGACCCTGTGGAGAAGGTGCCTGATGACCCTACTCCGAAGAACCTTCCAGGAATAGTGGGAAGAGAAAATGGATGGATGGTTTGTCATTTAAACAAATACGCCAGTAAATAGTCAGTATTTTATTTTAACTACAGGTATTTTCTTCTTTTTAGAGAAAATATAACGAATGCAAAGATGATCTGAGCATATGTGAAGAATTTGAATCTGAGTGGTAAATGGTGCTAAGTTAATATTCTTTTCTACTCTAGGCACAAGGCCCGAAATTTTGGGGGAGGGGACCAGTCGATTAGATCGACCCAGTATGCAACTGGTACTTAATTTATCGACCCCGAAAGAGTAAAAGATAAAGCTGACCTTGACGGAATGGTGCTAATTTAATATTAAACAATACATTTAGCCCGTCGTTGAAACATTTCTTCCAAAATATGGTTTTCAACACAGGAACAAAACCAGGAATTTGTTAATTGGCTTAATCCGCTAAATTCATTTCAGTGCTTGGCTGGTATTTATTTCATAAATTCCAGAAGGAAGGTAAAGGTAACCTGAAATGCAAAAAGCTAGACCAAATACCCCAGCATGAGAAAAACATCGCAAATGGGCGTACAGCTGTGAGGGAAATCGTCGAATCACCATCCGTAAGTTATCAGAAGATGTGCAGAATAGTTACGGTTCAGTTCAGTCCGTTATCACAGAAGATTTGGTTTTGAGACCCGCGTCTGCCAAGTTTGTGCCCAAACTGCTTTCAGCTGACCTAAAAGACACTCAGGTTTCAATTGCATAAGATCTCCTTGATTGTGTCTAGAACAATGAAAATTGTTTAAAATCTTTGCGTAGGCCTCTGAGCAGGTATCGCCAAGCTTTTGGAAAAATTCTATGCAGATCCTCTGCTCAACTTTCTCTGTTAAGGTCAATGCGAGGATCATATGCTACACACCTTCCTTCAAATAACTACTATAATCAGCTGAAATGAGAAGGAACGTTAAAACTTAGTGCGCATGCACGGCAGTGTTTAAGGTCAATCTGTGCCAAGCGGCTTTACTCTGCGTGCTTTAGCGTCGTTATTATGATTACAGTCCAGATACGTATTGATCAGGCCACGTATAATTATAGTTTTATATATTCATAAACACATAGGCGTAGGAGTGGCTGTGTGGTAAGTAGCTTGCTAACGAACCACATGGTTCCGGGTTCAGTGGCACCTTGGGCAAGTGTCTTCTACTATAGCCTAATATAGCCACGGGCCGACCAAAGCCTTGTCAGTGGATATGGCAGACGGAAACTGAAAGAAGCCCGTCGTATATATGTATATATATATATATATATATATATATATATATATGTATGTGTGTGTGTATATATTTGTGTGTCTGTATTTGTCCCCCAACATCACTTGACAAACGATGCTGGTGTGTTTATGTCCCCGTAACTTAACGGTTCGGCAAAAGAGACCGCTAGAATAAGTACTAGGCTTACAAAGAATAAGTTCTGGGGCCGATTTGCTCGACTAAAGGCGTTGCTCCAGCATGGCCACAGTCCAATGACTGAAACAAGTAGAAAGGTAAAAGAGTAAACATACATACATACATACGAACAAACACACACACATATAATCATGGTAATATTTCAACTCATTTTCAATAACACAATATATATGACTAATTGTTGATCCCTCTGGTATAAAATTATTCAGAATACAAAGAAAAGGACCAACCAATACATTTTTTAGACTCTTTGCATTTAATAAACAGTTTTCCCACTAAATAATATTGCAATGATCTGAAAATATGATAGATGAAACAAGGTCACAAGAGTAAGAAGGGTGAGGCCAAACTTCCATATTTCATGCCATAATCATTTACAGAGTGACTTGGTCAATATGGGCCTTGCATTATCGCGCAAGAGCAACAGCCTTTCACACTGACCAATGACGTGTACCCTTTCTGTAAATTTCTGCTCACTGCTTTCAATTTACAATGTACATTGCATTGTGCTATACCACAGCACAGCATCATTCAGTTAGTCTATCTTCATATTTGCTTTCTTATTTATATCGATGAATATAATCATTTGGATTTGTGTGCACATATGTGTATCTATTTACATTTCTTGTTGTGTTTTTATATTTCTGAAACTCGCAATTATAACCGTAAACTGTAAACTCTTAGACTAACTACCACCTTTCAGGCTTTGCTTACCATTAAATTCTTTGTAATATTACATTCCTATATGTCATATTATTTGACTTTATTACATTACTGCATACCACTTTGCATTTTATTATATTATTCGATATTACATCGTCCTGCATTCTTTTGTGTAATATGGCACTCCTGTGCACCGATCTATATTAATATGATTTACATAGAATGTAGTTTTCAATCATAGACAAAACTAGAAACTGTAACTTTCTTTCAGTAATAATTACCTAAATGTTTTCTGAACAATTGATTTGCCAAAACGGACCAAAATTCGAAATATTTATTAGTAGCCGCACCCGTCTTTGTATAGGGATGTATAAATTAACCTGACCCTAATGTCAAAGTAATAATAATCGTTAATCTACTTACTTAGAACTTTACTACATACTTGCTCCCACTAACATATGCATACACGTACATATAAATATATATATATCTATCTATGTCTTTTTTTCTGACTCTCTCTCTGAATGTTTCATGTCAGTCTATCTGTCTGTCTACATGTATGTATATATGTATGTATGTAAATATAAAGTGTATTCAACCTACGATCGTAAGGCCGTGAGTTCGATCTTTGCAGCACGTTACGTCCCTAAATAAGACACTCTATTTCTCATTGCTCCAGTATACTCAGTTGGCAAAAATGAATAGTACCTGTATTTAAAAGGGCCAGCCTTGTCACACACTGTGTCACGCTGAATCTCCCGGACAAATACATTAAGGGTACGCGTGTCTGTGGCGTATTCAGCCACTTGCACGTTACTTTCACGAGTAGGCTGTTCCATTGATTGGATCAAATGGAACCATTGACGTCGTAACCATCTGTGTGCCAGTTTATAAGCGATGATATCTACACTGAAACAATATCGCCATGTTCCCCACAACACATCAACATTTGCAGGGATTTCTAGATCCAACACTGAATAATTCACAAACAAACGTTCACAGATTTGAGGTTCATTTGGCCTGTAACATGCAAGAGTCATTAAAACTATCTACAAAGAATAGACGTTGTAATGGTGATCATCATTAGAAGTATTAGTAACATACACAGAAAGGCTGTTGGTTTGTCCCAAAACACCGTTTATCTCCAGTTTTTCTGGAGGTTCTGAATATAGCTGTCTCTCTCTTTCTCTCTCTCTCTCTCTCTCTCTCTCTCTCTCTCTCTATATATATATATATATATATATATATATATATATGCACGCACACACACATATACCCCGGTCTATTACCCATTTTTCTTAGGAGGGGTAACCACAGCAAGACATACACCAAGCATTCCATTCATTTTCAAGCTCAAGGGGGTGAGCCCAATTCTCTGCTCGGGTCAAGGCATAGAACGCAACCCTCAATATCAGCAGCGAGGTCCGACAATATAAGCTGATTCCGTACTCCGTTGAGCAACATCAAAATTCATTCATCCGTCCACAAACACTCTCCAAGAGAGTAAAAATATATAATAATAATTATGATAATAATAATAATAATGATAATAATAATAATAATAATAATAATAATAATAATAATAATAATAATAATAATTACAAGGTAAGAAACTGGGGAGTTGGGGTTGTATAAAGGGGTTCAAATCTGAAACTAAGGAAATTTTAAGTTTTGTATCTGAGTGTATTTGCAAAGGTATTAATTTAAGTAAGTAAAAAATAAAGATAAAATAAAAATAAATTTCAAAATATATAAATAATAAAAAATATGGATATATCTCTAAGGGGAAATAATTATGTAATGAAGATAAAAATAAATTTTTTAAAATAGATGTAAAATAAAGAACAGTAAATAAACCGTTGTAACTCTAATTTCTATTGTCTTATTAATAGTAATATTAGTATTAGTAAATATTAGATATACTTTTTTAAACTTCCTCTCTTTCGGATTTGAATCCCTTCAAGAAATATGTAAGATTCGTTTTATATATTAAAAAAAAGATACCCTGAAGAGCTTCTGCTCAATGCAGTTTAAAATGAAAGCCAAGTCTTAATAATGGAGTTGTCCCAAATGCTTCAAACTATGCATTACTAAGAGGACAAAATCAAAACATATGTAGGATTTCTTTAGTCTCTTTTGTAATTTTTGAAAATTTGTTTTTATGCAAATCTTAACTTTAAACTATGATACAAATGAATTAAATATACGTCCCCAACTCTCCATTTTCCTACCTTATTAATAATACTTATTACAATAATCCAAAACAAATCGTGGAGATTTTCTTATTATACGATGGAGATTAAACCAGTGAAATCAAATCTTCTGCTGGACTTTTCAATTTGTTTAAAAGCCTTTTAGATCTGATGTAGTGATTTTCTTTCACTTTTTCTGACAAATTGACCTTTCCTCATCATATAAGATTTATATCTAATGTCTTCGTGGACAACATTTCTGACTGTTCCTTCTGGCACATGGATATCTTTTGCAATTGACCACATGGACTTTCTGGGATTGTAATCAATGGGCTGTTGAACTTGTTGCATGAATTCAGATGTTCTAATGATCCCAGAGCGTTTAGAATGCTTTTTAAGCTTTGATACTGGTGATAAGTTTCCATCTTCAATCTTTAGCTCCTTACCAAAGATCTGGCAAATTTAAAAAATTGCGATATTTCTAAATCGCTATGCTCAGCCTTTATAACCACAATAACAGCATGCCTCTTCATTTCTTAAGTAAGCTGAGGGCTGGCCATTATTATTTTCTGAAACAAAAGTTATACAAAGCTAGAAAAAATGCAGCAATGGCCCCAAAAATTATGTCCTCAAATACCTTACGCACACACATATATATGTGTATGTATGTATGTATGTATGTGTGATTATATATTTATATACACATATATATTCATACAATTGTATGAATATACATACACCATAATGGCTTGTATATATAAAATATGGGACGCTACCTTTATTAAAACTAGTTCGGTATTCATCGCGTAGCTGGTGGCAAACTAGTAAAATATTTAATTTAAATTTTGTTCTTTTAAAATGCTACCTTTAATATAAAATATGTGTATTTTAAACACAAAGAGTCTTTGAAAGAATTATAGATTTGCCTCTGTATTCGCTTTTCAGAAAAGAATATGCTGCTAGGAATTTTTCAATTTCGTAATGTAAATTATTGAAGTTTGGTTGCCTTTCCCAGCGTAGATTTAATAATAAATAATTTTTTAATATTGTAAAATAAATGAGCAGTCAAGCACTAGTATAGATGTAATCGAATTGCCTCCTGCTCTGAATATTCCTGGCCTATTGCCAAAATCAAAATGAATATTGTTTAAATAAACAACGTTTATTTTAACGTATTTTATAACATACGTACTTTAAAAATTCAGTATGTAAAGTGGACAATATTTAAAATTACTAAAATGTTTTTGCCATAAACATCTTTCGGGGGCAACGTTCTACTTTCATTCGTCTGTTTCGCTGATTTCAAGTAAACATTTATTTTTTATTTCAAGGAGGTCGAGTGACCACACAAAACACTTTCACGTTTGCGAATATTTGTTTATATTTTAGTAATATTTGTTGCTGACGATGAATGATATAAGGACGTTTTTCTTTTTAATAATATTTACATCACCAGTATTATAGTGTACTTCTAATGAAATTTCATAGCTAAAATACTCATATATGCATAACCTAGAATTTCATTTTTTTTGTTTTTTTTTGCAATTTACCAGTTGTTGTATCTCAACAAATATTTAAATTGAAAATAATATATTGACTTTACAAATTGGAGAATTGACTTTTACTGACTAAACGGTTTTGTAACATTGCTTAATCACCCCGAAAATAAGTAGTTTCAAGCGGGGAGAAGGAACAGAATTCAATAAATCGAATTAGGTTGACAGTAGTGTTTAGCTTTTATACTGACTGAAAGTTTCAGTGGATCTGTCACTGCTTTTATTACTTTCCCTTCAGTTTCCTCGACTTTTATCTTTTTCCTTTCATCACATAGTTTATTGTATTTGAGACAGCAATATTCATTTTTATTTCTTTCTTCTGTGGGGTGCACTGAAAAAATAAACTTTGGCCAAAAGTAAAACACAATCGTTATTTGTCGGTTCGTTGCTTACTTGAATTCAATGAATAAATTATATAATTCATTATTTTCTTTATCTCGCTTCTCCAAATATATCACTTGGCTGTTTAGGATTAAGATTAAATGAATGGGATTTTCTCTCAAAATGAATTGTCATTCTCTTGTTAGTTTTATTGTTGCTGTTTAACCCTAATATATCAACTGACCGGATAACTATCAAAACTAGCCCAGCCATGAATAAATATGTTCCTTTAGTTCAATGGTTTAGAGTTACCTCCTCTTATAAGACAATAATACGTGATTCAAGCGAAATATTGTTGCTATTTCAACCACGTAGTACAACAAAGTAGAGTGTTCTATGCAGATATTTTGACACCTTATATTATTGTCGAAAACTAAACCTGTCTGTGAAGTTGCTAGAAATAAGTTAAACCCGATTGAAATTAAACGATTTCAATTAACGTATGTTATTGCAAAGCCTAAAGATAAGAAACATCTGTAAAATGTTTCATTAGTTATTTCATTACTTTATCGACTTAACTCAATGCTATACTGCATTTACCAGCGATATATGTCGTAGCATATGCGTGGTGTTATATATATACCGTTAAATTTCCACTGTTCTTTTGACATTTTAGTGTCTGAAGTTATTGAGAGAAGCGCTAATTTTTCTTAATTCAATCAGCGACAAAGCGCATGTCAGTGAGAAATCCCTTGACACTCAACTCTCTGATTGAAAAATAATCCGACTGCTTTCAAAATGAGTTCTGATTGCTTTAAGAGAGAACATTATTAGTGAAAATACAATTACTCTTTCACAGTTTATTTCAAACAAATCAAGTTTTAGTATATTTTATCTCCTGCTGTTCCTCATGTATCAAAGTAAGAATACAGCGCAAGGAAACATTGAACATGCCAATGTAGAGCTAGTTCCTCACCCAATCACAGAGATTTTGGGACCACTGATTTAACAGTAATTACATGCAATAACATGACACATTGCTCTCTTGCAAAGAGTAACAGGGCGATTAAATAATGATTCAATAGCTTGCAGATACCATTTCACAATCTGTTCGACATTCTAAAAGTATCAAAGGCTGTGTTAAAATTAGAATATCCATTGAAAGGTAGGCCGGCTTCAGCTTCCACTACGGCCTCCAGACGGCCCCGAAACCAAACGCATGCACTGTATTCCTGGCAAGATCATCGAACACCTCCTTGTTCTTGTCCACCAGCTCAGCCTTGGTATAACAAGTAGAACAGTTAGTTTCTTTCTCAGTCGTGTCCCACATAACTGAGAAAGAAACCAACTCTTCTATCAGGTCTTTCACACTTCGTTCATTCCACTCTTCGTTCTTTCGTCCCCCCTCTCTCACATTTCCTGGCATTCTCTTCATGCTCACTTTCCCTCCTTTTTCACTTCACTGTGTCTCTTTCATTTTTTTCCCGCCCCCACCCCCCTTAATTCTTCTCTGCCTTTACATCTCTCTCTTGTCTCCCCACGTGACCGATGTCCGGCAAGGCCTGACATTTCTTTCTTGGTTCGATTACCATCTGTGCAACATCTATATTTCTCCCTGTGCTTGTTAAATCCTATGTCCCTGCCGTAAGGCTTTACTTCGACACATGCTAGCTTAATTTAATTCGTCCCTAGTCGAAAGACACCTGTTCTTATGTCCTGTTAATTGCATTTGTATTTGTGTAACATTTCTCTGTTTTTTCCGTCCTTGATTTCGTATACCTTTGCTGCTTTCTTCCAAGGAATCTAATGCTCTTAGCTTATTTTTTCCTTGGGGGCTGGCCAGATTAGAGCAATCTCGAGTATAACTAGCCGAAATTACAAAGATAATCTGGAACTCGACTGAGGATAGAAAATTCCGAATGACCCGTCATTGTGTTCCTTGTATAGTCTGTCTGGATATTTTTCTGTCCCTTTTTTGTATCACTTAACTATCTGGACGTTTTGCGTTCTTGTCCCATATATATATATATATATATATATATATATATATATATATATATATATATATATATGTGTGTGTGTGTGTGTGTGTGTGTGTGTGTGTGTGTGTGTGTGTGTGTGTGTGTAAATATATAAAAACAAAAAGATAAAGAGAGCAAGGGTAAGGGTGAAGAAGTATTTTATGGATAGAGTCTTACAGCTGTTTCTGGGAAGATCCAGTACTTCCCTTCATCGGAAACAGAAAAAATAAAGTAATCTATTATTATATCCATAGGCGGATATGTTTAGTATGAAGTGGTAAAGAGTGTGATGTGCTGAAAAAAGAGAGAACAGTACTTGAAGTGTAGTTTCATTCCAATGGTAAATATCCGTGTAGAAATCCGTGCAAAGTAATCCTTGTGTGAATAATCCGGAAATTTATGTTGGAACGAAAGTTGATATAGCATAGATAGCAGAGGTACATATATTCCATATTGCGATGGATTTTTGCTTGTTTACTTGAAGAATGTCCAAGTCAAGTGAAAAGTGAGCGGTAATTAGGTCAAGTCAAGAAGACAGAATGTGAAAGGGGATAGAGGAGATATAGAGGTGGAGGGTGGTAGCGATATATTTATGGTCAGTTGGTCTTAACAGTTGGTCTCAACCTTATATATATATATATATATAAATATATATATATGGCCTGTCAGCAGCAACTCTCTCCAGCAAGCGTTTGACTACAGTCGTCAGCAGCTTCACATACCTGCGTGAATTATACCAAAGGCTTTCATCAATGATGTGGGGTAGCATGGCATCACACCAATCGAAGACACACACAGAAACCATCACAGCTTTAGCGTAGTTAGTTCTCATGATGCCTGAGACACCACATAGTCTGTAGGCAACCGACCTTCTGTTTTTGTTGTTGAGCAACGTATCCTGGCACAGGTTCCTTTCGTCAAAGTATCACCAGATAATCTCCAGCTGCGCATGCTCAATACACTCCTACTCAGGTTTTCACGCTACATGAGATTATGAATTTACTGGGACAACGTCAAAACAAAATATGTAATCTCTACTTTGGAATGATTGCTCTTTCTTCCATTTGAAACAAAGCGACACAAACACACGTACACATATTTATGGGTAAATATATTTATATATAAATTTTATATACGAATATATCCAGACAAATACATAACTGCATAAGTGAGCATTTGTGTGTATTTGCAACGTATTTTAACAGTTACATACCTACACATATATATTTAAACAATTACATACATAGGCACATACATATTGATATGCATGCATATATATTCGGACAAATATAAATAGGTACATACGTACATGCATATATATATATGTATAAAATATATATATATATATATATATATATATATATATATATATATATATATATATATATATATATCAAACGATTATACTCATATACATATGTATGCATGGATATCAATACATATATCTACAAATAAATATCATTTGCGACACAGAGAAAACATGTATTCATGTTGTGATCTTTCAGTTTTATTTCTCATTGTCTGTCAACAATAGATTTATTGCCGTTTTACGGCGAAAATGAATTTGGGTTTCAAATTTTAATATTATTTACCGCCACATATACAAGCGCTGTCTTCTACTCCATTGACTTTATTCTATGATTACTCATGCATGACTCACTTGCCCTCTGTTTTCGTCTATCTATCCGCTTCCTCTCCTTAATGTGTGACTCTCTCTCTCTCTCTCTCTCTCTCTCTCTCTATATATATATATATATATATATATATGCATATATGTAGACATGTATGTATATATGTAAGTATCTCTCTCTCCCTCTCTCTCCCCCTCTCTCTCTCTCTCTCTCTCTCTCTCTCTCTCTATATATATATATATATGTGTGTGTGTGTGTGTATGCATACATGCACACACATATACAAACACACGCTCGCACATATATCCCATACAGGCATTAATATTTACGATGTGTTTACGTTTTGCTTGAGATTTATTGCCAAACTTAAAAACTGACGAGAGAGGACTAAAATATTTTCATTATAAATGTAAAACACTGTTAAATTACTTATACACAATCACACACACGCACACACAGACACATAGACACGCACACATTTGCACTCACATACTTATAAACTTACACCGATCGGTGTATACGTTATTCAACATATTTTATACAGTCCTGCAGAAATGCGTCTGTCAATATAATTGGTTATAAACTTGTATGTTCTTTAGTGTACCCTTTATCTGTAACTGTGTATATATATGTATATATATATATATATATATATATATATATATATATATATATATATATATATATATATATATATATATATATATATATATATATATATATATATATATATATACAGTTTTCGGACGATTAAAGACCCTGTCCGTGAGTGTGTATATATATATATATATATATATATATATATATATATATATATATATATATATATATATATATATATATATATATATATATATATATATATATATATATATAAGAGCAGCCAAATATTGACTCTAAACCACAATAAATGTTCATAAAGCACCAGGGGCGAAGACTAAGAAAAATTAACTAGCAAGTTTAATTTTGCTAGTTTACCTTTTCTTCGTCTTCGCCCCTGGTGCTTTATGAACATTTATTGTGGTTGAGAGTCAAGATTTGGCTGCTATTTTCAGCATGGTGGTATCACTTAGATACCCTAAATTATAATTTTAAATAATTGTTACTTTGATGGTTTTTATTCCCATGCTGGCCACTTGAAAAAATCGATATTTTAATATCGATCTTATCCATATTTATACAAATTGATATATATATATATATATATATATATATATATATATGGGAGAATATACAAATAATAACAACAGACGAGGACAGGTGGTGTAAATAACAAAAGGATATATTAGTATGACGCTCGGGAATACGGAAAGTCTTTGACGTTTCGAGCTACGCTCTTCAACAGAAAGAATACGGAGACAAGGAGAAAATCATTGGAGAAAAAAAATTGAATAGTGTTCAGTCAACGGTCAATCATAATAATGATTGATATATATATATATAGATATATATAGTGGCCCTTCTGGACATGCCCACGGTCACTTGGAGAGCCACTGTCACTAGCTATGCTGATGACACAAAGATATCTCAGGCAATAAAGAATCCTGACGATATTGTAAGCCTGCAGAATGACCTAAATGCAATATATGAGTGGGCAGAGCAAAATAATATGCAGTTCAATGCAAACAAATTTCAAGTACTGCGCTACAAGACCACAAGTGCCTCCCAACTGGCATACAGAGGACCTGGAGGTACTGCAATCCCAGAACCACAAACAGTAAGAGATCTGGGCATCAACATGTGTAGTGATGCATCATTTCACATGCACATTGTCAAGTTGACAGCAAAGTGCAGACAACTGGCAGGGTGGATACTGAGGACATTCCGTACAGGGGATCAAAAAGTCATGTTGACTCTATGGAAGACATTTGTTCTGAGCCGCCTAGACTATTGCTCTCAGTTGTGGTCACCACACAGTGTTAAGCGGACAGCAGAACGCAAGGCAATTCAGCAGCACTATACAAAAAAGATCTCCACAGTCCAACAGATGAACTACAGGGAGCGACTGAAGGCACTAGGTCTCTACTCCCTGGAGCGCAGGCGGGAGTGATATGTAATAATATACATATGGAAAATACTGGAAGGACTGGTGCCAAACTTTGGCATCAAGTACTATAGGAATGCCCGCACGGGTCGCCACTGAATGGTGCCAAAGGTGCCGTCCACTGCATCTCACATAAGAACGAGATGCTGCAGCAGCCTCGGTTTCAGAGGACCTCAGCTCTTCAATGCCCTGCCAAAACATTTGAGAGACCTGCAAGACATAGATGCGGAGGTCTTCGAGACAAAACTCGATGCTTTCCTCTCCACGATACCATACGAACCAATGGCTCGAAATGAGACGCAGTTTAAGGCAGCGATGTCAAATTCTCTTATACACCAGATGTGCCATCAAAACTCTTGATTGGACCATATCAGGTGGGGGAGAAGAGCCATGCAAGGAACGTGAAGAGAGCACAGCATAAAGACGGAAAATCACGGTGGTGCTCCAGCATGACCGCAGCCACTTGGCTGAAACCCATAAATAAATATATATATATATATATATATATATATATATATATATATATATATATATATATATATATATATATATATATATATATATATTGGCGCAGGAGCGGCTGTGTGTTAAGTAGCTTGCTTACCAACCACATGGTTCCGGGTTCATTTCAACTGTGTGGCACCTTGGGCAAGTATCTTCTGCTGTAGCCTCGGGCCGACCAAAGCCTTGTGAGTAGATTTGGTAGACGGAAACTGAAAGAAGCCTGTCGTATATATGTATATGCATATATATGTGTGTGTGTGTGTGTGTGTGATTGTGTCTGTGTTTATCTCCCCAGCATCACTTGACAACCGATGCTGGTGTGTTTACTAGCGGTTCGGCGAAAGGGACCGATAGAATAAGTACTAGGCTTACAAAGAATAAGTCCTGGGGTCAATTTGCTCGACTAAAGGCAATGCTGCAGGAAATTATCGCATTGGAGCTTCCGGTGCCAACGCCAAGTAGTACAGCATGTCATTTCCAAATTTCTGGCAGAGATAATTGCATCATTGTGGTGGTTTTCTCACAGACGGTGACCAACTGACCCTACTATACTGTGTCGGCGACAAATAATGCGCGTGCATGAAATCAGAAGGTAGAAATGGCGACAATTTACCCATTGCACCCTGTACATGTGTGTGTGTGTGTATGCATATGCAGATGTGAACTTATGCGACACTACAGTAGTAAACATGGTTGGAGTCACTTTTGTTCAAAGAAATGCAGTTATTTGGATTTCAACTTTATTGAGGTCTTCATTAATCCTAATGATGGTGAAAATTCAAAATTACTGTCATTGTGTATTGTTAAAAGTCCCAGTACAAGATGTAGGCGCAATGGCCCAGTAGTTAGGGCAGCGGACTCGCGGTCATAGGATCGTAGTTTCGATCCCCAGACGGCGTTGTGAGTGTTTTTTGAGCGAAAACACCTAAAGCTCCACGAGGCTCCGGCAGGGGATGGTGGCGAACCCTGCTGTACTCTTTCACCACAACTTTCTCTCATTCTTTGTTCCTGTTTCTGTTGTGCCTGTAATTCAAAGGGTCAGCTTTGTCACACTCTGTGTCACGCTGAATATCCCCGAGAACTACATTTAAGGGTACACGTGTCTGTGGAGTGCTCAGCCACTTGCACGTTAATTTCTCGAGCAGGCTGTTCCGTTGATGGGATGAACTCGAACCCTCGACGTCGTAAGCGACGGAGTGCCAACAACATGATATAGACCTCGCACCATTTTGACTGTCCAAGTTTAAATGAAAGTTCTACTTCATGTCGCCTCTGTGGCTTGTGGCTTCATTAAAACCATCATGTCTGCTTAATGCATGAAACTCACACTCAACAGATATTTCCAATATTTTCTATATTATTACTTTATTCTCTTCAAACAAATGTAATAATCCTATCCTTTATTTCTATTATCAATATGTTTTAAAAAAAGTACTGCATTAACGATATTTGGTACACTTCGCATTGTCAAAAATATTGATATTTTATTGTCCATAATATTTCGAATTCATTAAATTTTCAAATTATATGAAATGTTTATATTTCTATTCATATTTTGTTTCTGCTTTTAGGAATTTTCCAGTTAGATTAAAAAACAGTTCTTATGTATTTGAAAATGAAGTAGAGTAAGCAAACTGCAATCGCAGTTACAATCATATCATCTCTCTTTTATTTATTTCAGTCATTGAACTGCGGCCACTCTGGGGCACTACTTTGCAGGGACTTTAGCCGATGAATCGATCTCAGTTCTTCTTTTTTTTAAGTTTATTACTTCTATTGGCCTCCATTGCTGAACCACTTAGTTACGGGAACATACACAAAGCAACACTGGTTGTCAAGGTATTGGGGACAAACACATACAGTGACACATCTGCACGCGCACACAGTCATGGATATGTGTGTATATGTAAGTGTATATATATATATATATATATATATATATATATATATATTTATATATGTGTGTGTGTGAAGGCGCAATGGCCCAGTGGTTAGGGCAGTGGAATCGCGGTCGGAGGATCGTGGTTTCGATTCCCAGACCGGACGTTCTTTATTGAGCGAAAACACCTGGCAACACGTACGCCATAGAAACCGGGCCTATGAAACTGGCTAGGCTTTAAAAGGGCGCACAAAAAAAAAATATATATGTATATATATATATATATCTACGACAGGCTACTTTCACTTTCAGTTTCCGCCCACCAAAACCACTCACAATGCTTTGTTCAGCTCAGGGAGGGCTATAGCCGAAAGTGTTTTATTCCGTAAGAATATTACAATCAATTAATGGTTTCTTATAAAATTCTTCAAGGCAACACTCCAGGGAAACATGCGATTAGGGTAGGAATACCAGATCGCTGAAATTCTGGGAAGGAAGAACCAAACGTAGAAATTAGTGCGAATTTTGGCGGGATAGCTATGACAAGGATGATAAAAAGAAGATTTTGAAATCGAGAAGATGAAAACCCGAAAGAAACATCTAGGATGGATCGTTGTTATTAAGTTGTAGACATTATACATCAATGTTTAACCCCACCAGCTGAGTGTTGGACACCTGCACAGAGTAACCACTTCCTGCAGGCATTAGTATAAAGTTTCAGTGTGACTATAATTTATTTGATTTGTCTCACAATTGAGTTAATTGCCCTTCAACCCTCATATATTTCATTACATATAATAAGTAAAAAAAAAATTAAGCTAAGTAAATTTAATTAGCAATAATTATATATCTGTCAATTACAAGTCTAAACAAATCAGTGTACATTTAATTGCTTTTCATTATTTTTTGGATGCTTTACAATTTCCTCATTTAAATAATATTATTTTCTTTGCATGTGAGTAGGTGGTCAATTACACTAATAATGATAGTTTACTTGGTGGTGTTTGAATGAACTACGCTGTATTATATTATATATATCTATGTTATTGATTACAGAGAATTTGAGACTGATTGGAGAGATAGTACGCGGTCGCTCCTGCTACTAGAAATAGAAAACAACTCACCCTCTCTCTCTCTCTCAACAAATCACACCATAATATGTAAGACAAAGAATGTCAGTATGCATGTAGCTAGTTACTATGCCAAGATAAATGTGAAACCGATATCTAATCATACCTCTACTGGTACAGTCACATCTATCACCTATTATTACAACCATCAGGATCAGAAATAGAGTGTTCATCAGTGAATCTCCTTGTACAGACTTTTCTACTGAATATTAGTACCGTCTGTAGCAATAGATCTAAGGCATGAAGTCAACACCTCCCCTGCAACTATACATTCTATAGTTTACAATTAGAACTCTTACGCATTTAGCCATGAAATCTTCAGGCTCAGACATTTCGTTGACACATAATTCCAATTCCATTATCTTAACTGCAACTAAATACTTTCTAGGCCTATGCGGTATGTCTTAGAATGGTATTAAATGGGCAAATAGGATCCAAACGACTTTTACCATGCACAACCAAATGGATCCATCTCTTCAGCAATAACATACGATGTTTGTTTTAAGTGTGAGGCGCTATCACGCTGTACAAATAAATTTTGCAAAATTGATACCCCCCCCCGCCCCAAAAAAAAACAAATACGCAATATGTTGCATTAGCGATATATAATGCATGAATCTAATTTCATCTTTGTTTCTTAATGTGTAATATTATTTTAAAATAAAGTATGTCAAGTTTATATCTTGATCCTGCTTGAACAGAATTAATATAAAGATAATGCACCATTTTCTATAGGTAGACATTGCTCACCTAACACGCCAACATTATGCGCTTTTGCTCTCTATTTCTCCTCCTACTCTATTGTACCTCAAATGTTTTTCTCACGTTTCACTACGATGCGTGAAGAAGTGATGTAGAGTAGAGGAGTAGGGGTGAGTACATCGCGCACACTACCACCCACTCTTCTCGTGAACTTTTTTAATTACAATGTTTGTCTATAATTATTATCTTACAGAAGTTTTCAATGCGCAGCATATTTATCAGTTGAACCAATTCAAGAAAAATTATAGAAAATTATAACCACATCCTCGTTCTAACAAATATACAATGTAAGAAATCGAATGTTACAATTCAAAATATTCAACCTTATATTTATGCTAATTATATAAAATAATTCTTGTTAGAAATCAAATTCATTTTGTTAATTAGCGTGGCCTAAAAATATCTTCTGTTGAAAAATCAACGTTGCAATATTCTCATGTTTATATCTAATTAAATAAATTCATTCCTGTTGTTTAGCTTTAGGTCAAACCTGATCAGGCGGATGTATGATTAATTCATAGCTTGCCTTAAACAAGAAAACGATTTTTTCTTAGCACAGTTTATCTAAGATTACAATATCTAACCCATTCTTTCTTTTTAAGATGATAGCTCGTATTGATGAATGTGTATTAAAAGTTTTTGTATATCGAATAACCACTTGCTGAATTCCTACTTGAAACTAAATTTGTGAATTATTTTTTCTAAAGTTTAAAAATAGTTTAGTTTGATCGCCATTCATAATTAATTAAAACGGAAATAAGAGCTTGGAAATATCCTTACGAAAACGAAGTCATTGGCCATTTTATTTTAATGATTTTATGTCGTAGTTCTTCCAAAAACATTTTATTTCGTTAAAAAATATAGAGGCAACAAATAAAAAATATTAAAATAAGCTAACACATTCTAAAAAATCGAAAACGTTATATAATAAAAATAAAACACATACTTCTTATTATTGGAATTATTCCTTATTCTCTTTCCATCTGTCACAACTTTCAAATTTTATTTTCTCATTTTCCCTCCGTTTCAGAAATATTAAAAAAAGTATCCGAATTTACTTATACAAAACTGGTTGTTATCGATAAACCACATCCACCGTATCC
The DNA here is from genome assembly GCF_046866305.1 of Octopus bimaculoides. Classification (NCBI taxonomy): domain Eukaryota; kingdom Metazoa; phylum Mollusca; class Cephalopoda; order Octopoda; family Octopodidae; genus Octopus; species Octopus bimaculoides. The sequence continues at coordinate 118,583,968 of NC_142930.1, read as the reverse complement.
GCTGGTTACATGAAACCCTGACAAACTATAAAGACCTCTTAATCTAATATACTCTATGTTATTGCGTTATTCTGTTCAAGCATTTTAATCATTCTAATGTTTTCCCCATTACCTACGTTTGCAAAAAATATATTACAGTACTTCTGTCAGGTATAATTCACCTTGTCAATGGTATTGATTTTTCTCTGTTTATTTTGAAGGTAAAGTCAACAGAGGAATTTATTCATCTGTCCCATTTCAGTTAACAACAACCAGAACGTTGTCACGCGCACGTCCGATTATATGCACACAGTATTAGTGACACCCAAGGCGGCGAGCTGGCAGAAACGTTAGTACGCCGGGCAAAATGCTTAGCGGTATTTCGTCTGCCGTTACGTTCTGAGTTCAAATTCTGCCGAGGTCGACTTTGCCTTTCATCCTTTCGGGGTCGATAAATTAAGTACCAGTTACGCACTGGGATCGATGTAATCGACTTAATCCCTTTGTCACTCCTTGTTTGTCCTCTCTATGTTTAGCCCCTTGTGGGCAATAAAGAAATAAGAAACGTTAACACACCTATCAAAATGCTTAGTGGTATTTTATCCGTCTTTACGTTCTGAGTTCAAATTCCACCGAGGTCGACTTTGCCTTTCATCCTTTCGGAGTCGACTAAATATGTACCAGTTACGCACTGGGGTCGATGTAATCGGTTTATTCCTCTCCCCCAAATTTGAGGCCTTGTGCTTCCAATAGAATGGATACTTTCTAATATTCTTTCGAGGGTCATTACAATAAATACCAGTCGAACACAGTGATTGATGTAATCGATTAGTTCCCTCCCCCAGAATTTCAGGCCTTGAGTCTGTAATAATAATGATTATGATTATTATTTCTGAGGTGGTAATTTGGCGAAAGCGTCAGTTCGCCGGACAAACTGCTTAACGACAGTTCGTCCGTCTTCATGTTCTGTGTTCAAATTCTACCGAGATAGACTTTGCCTTTCCTCCTTTTGGGGGTTAATAAACTAAGTACCAGTCAAATTCTGAGGTCGACGTAATCGACTAACCCCCTCCTCCAAAATTTCAGGTAGGGAAAGAATTACTACTACTACTACTACTACTACTACATTAAGTAACACATTATTGTGTCCATATGCGCCACATTTCCTTCTAGAACTTATTTCTCTGTAAATATTATTTTAATTTCAATAGGCTTCACGTAGGCGCAGGGGTGGCTGTGTGGTAAGTAGCTTGATTACCAACCACATGATCCCGGTTCAGTTTCACTGCGTGGAACCTTGGGCAAGTGTCTTCTACTATAGCCTCGGGCCGACGAAAGCCTTGTGAGTGGATTTGGTAGACGGAAACTGAGAGAATTCCATCGATATATATATATATATATATATATATATATATATATATATATATATATGTGTGTGTGTGTGTGTGTGAGTGTTTGTGTTCGTGTCTGTGATAGTTCCCGCAGCGTCGCTTGACAACCGATGCTGGTGTGTTTACGTCACCGTAACCTAGCGGTTCGGCAAAAGATACCGATAGAATAAGTACTAGGCTTACAAAGAATAAGCTCAGGGTTCAATTTGCTCGACTATAAAGGCGGTGCTCCAGCATGGCCGCAGTCAAATGACTGAAACAAGTAAAAGAGTGTTAAGTAAACGATTTTTGTATTTTGGTTCCTGTGTACACCAAAATATGAAGAAAACATTGAAACTGAGTCTAAAATCAACGATGTGATTGAAATAAAAGTGATTAGTTTAGACGCAATTGATGTTGCTGCGTGAAAGTTTAATTTGTTTTTCTTTTTATTGTAATATGATTGCTTAGTAAAACAGTATATGTTTTAAATCTAGATATGAAATTAATATTGTAGCTATTTTGGTGAGTATTTGTGTTTTGTGTTTGTTCCAGATGGGAGAGCAGGCGCATTGAGAATAGCATTACGCAGTAATGGTCTTCTGTTTTGTTAGTGTGTGTAGCTAGGATTTGTATTGCTTCAATCTGTTGGTGGTCTTTGAATGTTTGCATTTTGGAATTGTTAGTTTGGTGATTTGATTAATACTTCCTTTGTATTCTGGAAATAGAATCGGCGTGTTGTATACTTCTCTTAGATACTTCTCTACGAGTGATATTATTGCGCGTAGAGTAACTTTAACATGTTAGCAACTGTTGTTTATAAGTAGTGTTGTGTTGGATTTAATTTGATTTAATTTTAGCTCTGTTGGAAATACATCCAAGTACTTCTGAGAAAATAATTATAAAATAAAATGTTTATGGCTTAGTCAGAGGGGAAACACCCATCCATTATCGAGACTGGCTTCCAATTCTGAAGTAGAAAAAAACAGGATAAATATACAACTGCAGAGTTAACCTTATACCAGAGACCTACTCCAAATGGTTGCAAGAGAGTTGACTTCAGTAGAGAAGTACAAGGATTATATTAGCTGTGGCAGATTGGGTCTACCTCAAAGGAATATGTGACGTTTGTCGAGACTTTGTACACCTTATTGTTTCAATGATGTTGCTTAATGCCTCCAACGTATATTTGTCGTGTTGTTTAGCCTAATATAAATATTGAACTTGACTTTTGAGCTGTGTCTATCTTTTCTTTTTCTCAGTACAGTACGTACATTATATATTGTGTCCTTCCTTCTTTGAAGCTGGATAGTAGTGATATTTGGTTATTGTTTCCATCATAATATCATGCTTATTTTACGAGACAAATATATTTGTCCACCGCCTACTTGATGTATGGCAATGAAATATTTATATGAAGTGGATGACATATTACAAAACAAACGAAGTTTATAACAGATTAATTTAATATTAGCACTGATATTTTACCTAAAGCTGCTTCTTTCCTTCTGCGTTCCACATGTGTTCTGGTTGTTTTAAGAGATAATGCTTTCAATGACAATACAATAATTGTTTCGCAGTTTATTACAGACAATTCAAGTGCTATTGCATTCTATATTTTTCTGTGATTCATGTATGAAAGTAAGAATATAGTGCAAGGAAACATTGGACATGCTAATGTAAAACTAGTTCTTCATTCAATCACAGATTTTGGAATCTCTGATTTAACTGTAATTAGATGAAATGGCATGACACATTGCTCTCCTGTAAAGAGTAAGAGATCAGTTAATTAAATACTGATTCAATAGCTTGCAGATATCAGTTAACACCATTCCAACATTCTAGTGGTATCAACAGCTGTGTTAAAATATCCATTCAGCGATAGTTCGATGACCTTTCTTTTTAGAATTGTAAACTGTTTAAACTGGAAATATTGACTGTGTGTTCGGGCTAAACAGGACAGATTGGATAAACGGATAAGTAAACAAAGTATTCCTTCTAAAAATAAAGATATTTAAAAAAATCAAAAACTATGAACTGAATTATTCCTGGGTGATAAAAGGTCACACAAAGTGGCCTCAGCTCCTAGCACGGCCTCAAGACTGCTCAAGAAGCAGGCACATGTGTATCTCACTGTAACCCTGAGAAGATCCTTGAAAACTCCTTTGATCTTGTCTATCAGCTCAGTCTTGGTTTTGCAAGTAGAACGGTTGGTGTCTTTCTCAATCATGTCCCTCATAGTAATCGATGAGATTACAATCGGAGGAATAATTAGGCCAAAAAATGGGGCTTGTAAGGTCGTAAAAATTTCCCGATATTCACATCTGAATCTTCTTGAAGGCATTTCATGGAGCCGAGTCTCGAATCTCGGAGCGAAGAACTACGATACGTTCTCGTCGGCTATTGACGGCTCTTCGCTCCGACATTCGAAACTCCGAGTACTATGATGACAACTTACTATTTGTTCTAAATTATAACACACAGACTCACACAGACTCACACACACGCACACACACACGCACACCCACACACACATACACACACACAGACATTCTTTTTTCTTTTATTTTTTTACGTGTTTCAATCATTTGACTGCGGCCATGTTGGAGAACTACCTTTAGTCGAACAAATCGACCCCGGAACTTATTCTCTGTAAACCTAGTACTTATTTTTACCGGTCTCTTTTGACGAACCGTTAAGTGACGGGGACGTAAATACTCCAACATAGATCGGCAAGCGAAAGTGGAGGGACAAATACAGACACACAAATACGTACACTCACACATACACTCATGTACGACGGGCTTCTTTCAGTTTCCATTTACCAAACCTACTCAGAAGACTTTGGTCGACCCGAGGCTATAGAAGAAGACACTTGCCCAAGGTACCACGCAGTAGGGCTGAAACCGGAACCATGCGGTTGGGAAGCAAGCTTCTTACCACACAGCCACCGGTTTCAGACAGAGGCTGTGGCTCTGTTGGAGCGCCGTCTTCCAGTGTGTTTGGGTTTCTTTTCTGTATATATGGTGAAGTAGCGAGTTGGATGGGGATGCCCTTCTTTGTGCCTCTTGCTGCGCCGATGCGATTTCTTCTGTTATATCTGATAAAAAACTTGGCCAGACGCTTTTGAAAACCCTTCTTTGATGTTTGGCAGAATGCCGAACAGTTGTGAAATCCACACTATTATAGTGCTTGGTCATCAATCTAAATGGAGGAAGCGGAATCTTTGTTGACCTGCATGAGTATATATGTATTTGCGCACCCATGAATACACACGCATAAATACACACACAAACATTTCCCGCTACGTGAGTTTATGAATTTATTGGGATAACATCGAGAAAAGAGAATCTACGCTTTAGAATAATTAGCTTTCTTCCATTTGAAAAGAAGAGACACAGACACAAGTACATCCGTATATATAATTAGATATAAACATATATTTAAACTTTATATACAAATACACAACTGCATAAGTGAACATTTGTGTGTATTTGTAATGTATTTAAACAATTACATTCATAGACACATATATTAATGTGTATCCATATATACTCGGACAAATATAAACTGGTACATGCGTACATGTATATATATATATATATATATATATATATATATATATATATATATATATATATATATATTTATTTATCAAACGATTATACTCACGTACATATGTATGGATGGATATCAATGCATATATCTACAAATTAATATCATTTTCGATGCAGAGAAAACATGTATTCATGTTGTGATCATTCAATTTTATTTCTCATTGTCTGTCAACAATAACTTTATTGCCGTTTTACTGCAAAAATGAATTTGGGTTTCAAGTATTAATATTATTTACTGCCACATATAGAAGCGCTGCCTTCTACTCCATTGGTTTTTTTTCTAGGATTGCCCATGCCCTTTCTTTCTGTTTATCGATCCAATCTCTCTAACGCTCTCTCTCTCTTTATATGATGTGTGCGTCTCTCTCTCTCTCTCTCTCTCTCTCTCTTTCTCTCTCTCTCTCTCTCTCTCTCTCTTTCTCTCTCTCTCTCTCTCTCTCTCTCCATATATATATATATATATATATATATATATATATATATATATATATATATATATATATATGTGTGTGTGTGTGTATATCTGTTTTAGCGAGTGTTTATACGTTCTATATATGTTTATGTGTTTTCGTGTATGAGTAATATAAATATAAATATGTATATATATATATATATATATATATATATATATATATATATATATATATATATATATATATATATATATATATATATATATATATATAGTATTAAGCCAATTTGAGGTTGTCTTATCCTCATAAGGGATTAATATATTCAAAATGTCATTGGTTTAATCCACATCTGGTTGGAGGGAAGTCTCCAGGATTTATATGGGACATTATTATAAGTAGTATTGAATAAAAGTTGAGAAACCGGAGAGTTGGTAATGATGTTAATTAATTTATTAACATACTTCCAAGGTAAAAACTGAATATAAATAAATTGAAACAAAACCTACGTACGTTTCGATTCAAGCCTATAGATAAATGCATAATTTCAAGAAGTGGATAGAATCGAATGATGAGAATTAATTATCATTTTGAAAACTATAGGGTGGAATCCCTTGAGGGATTTCTGTTTAAAAAACAAATGAAGGTTATATATTTATGAAAAGGATTAAGTTACTAAACTAATTTACATCTTTTCTCAACTTATGAAAAGTATTATGTTAATAAACTAATTTATATCTTTTCTCAACTTATATATATATATATGTATATATATATATATATATATATATATATATATATATATATATATATATATATATATATATATATATATATATATATATATATATATATATATATATATATATATATATAAGTATATGTATGTATGTATGTGTGTTATCAATCAGTTTCATTTCTGTATTTCTTGTCCATAGAGAAAGAGCCGGACTCTAACAGATTCAAGGGTCCTTCATTGGAACTTTTATCAACATCATCTAGGTATTTGTGCATATGTGTGTGTGTGCAGTATTTGGTGTTAGTGTATGCACAGATTTGTATGTTTGTTTTATGGATGCGTTTTTATGTCTAGATGCATGCATATGTATTTATGTGCTAAATTTTGGGAATGTATGTATGTATGTATGCATGTATGTATATATGTATAAAGAGGACGAAGAGGAAGAAACAACAACTGTACTGTAGAATTAACCTTAAATCAGAGACCTATCCCAAATGCCTGTCACGGAGTGGACTTCAGTAACGAAACAATTACCAAATTAACTGTGTGGCAGATTCGTTCTAACACAAAGGAATATGTGCAGTTTCTCGAGTGTTGGTATTACTTATTATTTCTAGGAAGTTGCCTTATTTATTATCAACTCGAACGTATATTTGTCATATTGTTCAGCCTTGTATAGATATTGAACAAGCCTGTGAAGCTGCATTTATCTGTCATTTTCTCTGTACAGTACTTCTAGGACTAAATTATATATTGTGTCTTACCTTCTTCGAAAAAGGAAGCATGATGGTAGTGATACTTGCTTATGATTTCTATGATACTATCGTGCTTATATTTGGAGATAATAAATATATTTGCTCATCACCTACTTGATGTATGACGACGAAATATTTATCTGAAGTGGTTGACATTACAAAACAAACGATGTTTACAACAGATCATTTTAATATTGGCGCTGATATTTCACCAATGGCTGCTTCTTCAAATATTCTTGTGTCACATTTCTGGCAATAATATCTTTTATTTTCTTTCCAGGCACTCTTTCAAATAAAATTAGGCTTTGTAGGAGGTAAATCAGAATATTATGTTTCTTGTTATGACTAAACGTAAAAAAGTCTATGCAAATGACAGGTGTCAACCATTTCATCTGACCAATAACTTCAATAATAACCATTAATAAGATAAAATTCGTTGCCAACAATGGCTCAGACTACATTTGACAAGATTTGTAATTCCGTTTTGTTAATTACATAAATATTCAAGGAATTATAAATGTTTGGCACAAATCTGTATCATGAAGAATATTTCGATCCAATTAGGTGAGTTGTCATATATGGCAAATGGATAAGACATTGGATTAGTCAGTGTCATTAATGGAATCCGATGTATTCCTTGACAACATAACAGAAGAGATAGATAATTTCTGACAAGAAATGATGCGTAGGAAAAGTAGGGGACATTTTGAAGCTCGCAAACTGTTTCCGTCTATGCATTGAGTTGTCAGATAATTCCATTCGTCTATTTCATTTCAGTTTTATTAATCCTCAGTGTTACTTGGAATAATGTTTTTATTATAGTGTTTTTTTTTCTTATTACACACTTTCTTAATCGTTTTCAAAGTTTGAAATAATTTTACCTTTTTCCAGATATTTTAGGAAAGAGTGCCAAGTAAGAGAAAATGAAATAATTTCTCTGATAACCCTAAATATGTGTGTTTGTTCTATTTCTTTACTACCTACAAGGGGCTACACACAGAGGGGACAAACAAGGACTGACAAACGGATTAAGTCGATTATATCGACCCTACTGCGTAACTGGTACTTATTTAATCGATCCAGAAAGGATGAAAGGCTAAGTCGACCTCGGCGGAATTTGAACTCAGAACGTAGCGGCAGACGAAATACGGCTAAGCATTTCACTCGGCGTGCTAACGTTTCTGACCATTTGCCGCCTTGTGTCATGGACAAAAACCGGATTACTATCTCCCACTTTGAAGGGTTTGCGTTTGCAATCCAGGAACAGGAAATATCAACCAAATACCTGATGCTCAGACATGCAAGAAAAGCAGTAAAATGTGACAATCAATGCAAATTTTGCGGAGTTAACACCGAAGATATCACCCACATCATAAGCAGTTGTCCGAAAATGTCACCACGCTGTTACCTTAGGACACTCTATAATGAAATCCGCTGGAAGTATAACACCAAAGACAAAGAAATAAGAATCCATGGTATGGTAGAGGCCATAGCCACTTATAATTAAAAGGAGTACTGGTGGAATATCCAAGTGAAAACCTCAATAAAATGTAGACGCAATAGACCTGATATAATGATTTGAGAGAAATTGCGTACTGTTGTAGAAATCAGCTGCCCAGCGGATGTTAACATGAAGCTGAAGATGACTGAAAGAGAGAACACCTACGCTGAATTATTGAAAAATCTGGAATTAGTCGATCCAGATTACAAGTTTAGGTTTTTACCTGTAATTATTGGGGCACTGGAAGATGTAACACACTGCATATATACCAATCGCGAGAAATAAGATTTCTCAAAAATAGAAAGGAGAAAGGTGATTCGAAGTCTACAGATCCAAGCCATCACTGGAACTTTAAAAGTCTGTGAAACTTTCCAGCAGTTTATCATTTAAGTATATATGAACTTGTCTAGATATATAAGTATATGCATGAGAAGACATACATAAAGCAAAACATACAAATATGCACGTATGCATACATACATACATACATAAATACATACATACATACATACATACATACACACGTATATAAATACAAACATATACGTATATGACGTGCTGCCACACAGTCTGCATCCATCAGGTTTACTCAAAGGACATTGATCAACTCGGAGCTAGAGCAGAGGACATTTGCTGAAGGTATTGCGCAGTGGGACTCAACCCAAAAGCTCTTAGCAGCAGCGTGAACTTCTTATCTCATCTATACAGATACAGCAGTCTCATACATTAGCTCACTTAGTAACTGTTAATGTTGCTGTTAAAAACAAATATTAACTCAATCTCATTTCATATGTTGAAATATGCTTAAGCTTGCAAAACGAAAATGAACTTAAATAAATCTTCTGAAGAAATATGAATTTAATTCGCTTCAAAACAAACGAAAGTGAAAAAAAAAAACAAACAAACAAAAACGTGAAACAAAACCTAATAAAATGGATGTGGTGAAATAGCTAAGTATAAATAAATTAAAGGAACTTAAATTTCACTATGCTGAATTTCCAAAGTAGGATGTTGAAAACTTAACGATTTATTAGATTGTACGATTTAAGGACGACGAAAAGAATTGAGTAAAAACAAAAGTTAACAACTGTTATTCAAAGCTAAACTTTGTTAGAGAACTGAAGCAGCTACATAAAAATAAAAACAAAAAAATAGGTAAAGAAAATATTCTAACGTTATTATCATATTTCCAGTATAGTTTACTTTGCGTGAATAAAAGTATATAAATATATGATTGTTTCTAACTCAGAAAAATATATGGTTTTCTGTACGTAGAATTTGGTAAATAAAATAACTCGTAAAATTAAATTACAATTGAAAAATTGATTTCACAGAAACTGATAAGAACTATATGAAAGCAATGTAAATTATAGGTGAGTAACAATTTTTGGAAAGAAAGAAGCATAATTATGTTTTTTTTTAAATATATGAATTATTATGTTTGAAAATTTGTTAAATAAATGTGATAATAAGCGTTAGTGAGTGAAAGATATCACTAATTAAAAGAAAAGTTGTTTTAGGCAGGGATGTAAACCTTCAGAAGGAAAATAATTGTAGAATATAAGTAATGAAAATTAACTACATGTATATATACGTACGTACACACACACACACAGATACACACAAACACACGCGCACACACAGACACGGACACTCACTCACACACACAAAATTCATACTCACAAACATAAATGTATACATATATGTATATATATATATATATATATATATATATATATATATATATATATATATATATATATATATATATATATATATATATATATATATTTATATATATATATATATATATATTTATATATATATATATATATATATATATATATATATATATATGCATGCACATATCTGCATGTTTATATGTGCATATATATACATACATACATACATACATACATATATATATATATATATATATATATATATATATATATATATATATATATATATATATATATATATATATATATATATATATATATATACAAATACACGCATACATATATAGGCATATATCTATATCTATCACTACACACACACACGCACACACACACGCACACACACACATACACACATATATATAAAGGCGTGTATATGTGTGTTCCCATTCTTATGATTACAATTATCACATATGCATATCTGTCTCTCATTATATATGTACATATATATGTATATATATGTGTACCTACACATAAAACGGCAAGCATATACACTTATGACTGCCTTTATACATATATGTGTATATATGGATGTATATATATGTCTATATATGTATATATATATATATATATATATATATATATATATATATATATGTATATATATGTATACATATATATATGTATGTATATATATATATATATATATATATATATATATATATATATATATATATATATATATATATATATATATAGATAGATAGATAGATAGATAGATAGATAGATAGATATATAGACAAATAGATAGATATACATATATGTATATATACCTGATAGCAGAAGGCTTGTGCTACAACTCAATGCAATTATCGAATTAGCGTTATTTCATCGGAATATTACTAAGATTCAATAATAAGATAATTGTGTACAAATTATGCACAACAGCATAAGACACAGATTATAAAACTACGTTCGCAAATATAAAAACAAGTGCATGCATGCTTGCATGCGAACGGTCGTACACACTTATATAAACGTAGCTAAATAGAAATGTATGAAATAGAAAGAAGCATGCGTATATAAATGCATGATAACTCCCACTCACGCACGCGTGAATTTATATGGGGTGACAGCGCTTAGCAGTAATGTGTATAAATATACGAACTTGTTACCAGTTCAAATATGCTTGAAGCATATTCGAATTACCATGAAACCTATTCAATATGTAAAGGAAATTTCTTGTTGATAAATAAATGTAAATACACCTCAAGTTCATCTACACAAACTGTGGGATGCAGCTGTGATTGAATTGAGCGTGTATATATATATATATATATATATATATATATATATATATATATATATATATATATATATATTATTTTGCTTAAAAGAGTTCCAACATATATATATATATATGTATATATAATTTGATAATAATATTAGGGAAAAAATTCCAAATTTACGGGGAAAAATTCAATTTAACTTATCAAAATTAAATTAAATTTCACAATATATCTATATATATATAAATGATAATGTATGTCTGTCTGTCTGTCTGTCTGTCTGTGTGAATCCCTAAAACTCGAGAACTACGCAACCAATTTCATTCAAATTTTACACATGCCTTACTTAGGGTTCCAGTTGTGTTTTAGTCAAAAAAAGTTTTAACTTCTTGCAGAGTTCGAGCCCACGGCAACATAATATCTCCTCCACTATTTAAGTATTACGTGTCAAAAGTGTAACAAAAACACTCATGTCAAATACTTTCACTTTAAAAATGAAACTATTCTACTAACTGAAACAATCACATTTCGATACTGTAATGACAGATACTTTCAGAGAGAGAGAGAGAAAGAGAGAAGAGAGAGAGAGAGAGAGAGAGAGAGAGAGAGAGAGAGAGAGAGAGAGAGAGAGAGAGAGAGATGTATATGTATACATATAGATGTATATGTACACGTTATTCCACTAACTGAAACAATCACATTTCGATACTGTAATGACAGATACTTTCAGAGAGAGAGAAAGAGAGAAAGAGAGAAAGAGAGAGAAAGATATGTATATGTATACATATACATGTATATGTACACGTATATGCATAGATATATATATATATATATAGATATAGATCTATATGCATACATGTATATGTATACACATGTGTAGATGTATATATATATATATATATAGATGTACACGTAATATGTACACTTATATACATATATATACATGCATACAGATATCTATACATATATACACCCATCACACACAAACACATGCACACAAACACACACATTAGTCATTTGTTTTCTTATCCAAAACTACGTCAAAAGTACTGAATTGATCTTTATGAAATTTGGAACTTATATTCTATGTATAACGGCCATAACTCCCATGAAAATTCATATATTTTTGATGTTGATGAAATTTTAACCCGAACATAATAGATGAGCATTATTTGTAATTCAACGGTACAACAGTGTAAGACTACCCTTTCAGATATACTTACATTGTGATTTCTGCAATGTGGTGCATAAATTGTCAAGTAAATGAGACGCATCTTTGCCTCCACTGATTCACTTGCAAAGTTTTGAGTAAAATTATTTCGTTGCAGACCTCCTTTGGGTCTTTTTATTATCACTACGACACACATAGTCCCCAGTTGGTAACATTGATTTCAAGGCCCTCCTAGATGAGAGACTGGCATTCCACTTAATGTCTATGTTCCATGCTGGCATGGATTGGAGAGTTATTAATGTAGAAATATGGTATCGTAGCTACTAACAGTTGAGGGTTGCGTAGTCTAGACGGCGTTTTTAGATTTCATTATTCTCTTTAACCCGGGCAAAGCCGGGCATTTCTGCTAGTAATATATAAATAACTGTGTTTTTTTTCTCAAAATTCACAAAGGCTTTCATACAAATACAAATATACAAATATATTTTTACATGTCCCATATGCTATACTTTCATATTTCATTTATGTATTTTTTATTATCACTATTTTTTTCCTGTTGTACACTTATTTTGATTTTGATTTTAATTCTATTTTTTATTTTAATTTCTATCTTATTTTTGCTATTGTTTTTGTTCTGGTCTCTACTACACCTCTGTTTTTACCTCTTGCTCTATATTTTTATGAAACCCTGTGTGAATCTCTGAAGAGGCCTAGTGGTTCGGGCATGTAACCCCATTTCAACATGTCATCCGATAATCACTCCGGCAAGAAATATTCGGATAGAATGGGGCATGCTAAAACTAGGCCGAAACAGCTGTAAGATTAAACTTCTGTTCATTCTGTAATTCCTTATGTACTTTGTACTTCTATATGTAAACCGGGTTGACAAAATAACATAGTTTGTCATAGTCACCTGTACTTTGGTTTTTTTCTTTCTTTTTTTTTTGGTCACTTTAGCTACGAATCAAATTAATGAATTCAACGGGATGCATTGTCTGCAAGTAGTTGGGTTCAGCATATTATCCTCCATTTTCTAATTGTTATACAAATTTGGGGTAAAACCTCCACTTTTACCCGCTCCCATTGATTGTACTTGGTATAACACTAGTGTAGCAAAAATTGGGTACCCTCCCAGCAGTATACTGGATAGATACTATCCCTTAGTGGGTTGAACCCTCAACCCCTAACTCTCTCGCACTATATATATATATATATATATATATATATATATACATGATGGCAGAGAAAAAATGTAAGATATTTAGGTTATACTATTAACACAGACAGCAATGAACGGAAATAAATAGCAAAGTGAGAACTTTTATATGATGCTGATCATCTTTTGTGAACACATTGTCAGTTTTAAGATTTAGAATTACGAGAAACCAGTAAATGTGTCTTAGGAATGATGACACATTGGTTAGAAATAGATTCTTTTTTGTAACTTGATGACTTTGCTCTAGATTCTGATCAACATACACAAAATCATTCAGATTTTATTTCGGCTGATGATTTTTATGTCTTTGGACTGAGTTGCTTCTACCTTATAGGTGTACATGTATGCGTGTATCTATATATATGTGTGTGTATAATTATACCTATCTCTCTATTTACCAGTCTCTCTCTGTCTTTGTTTGTCTGTCTGCCTCTCGCTGTATATATACCCTAACTCTTTGAAACGCCATTGTTTTAATGGTAGCAGCTGATGAAGGATATGTTCTCTATGTGGCCTGCGTGTTTTTTGCACCTTGTTTATCATTTTGTCTATGTTTTTTGCAACGTCATGTATCCAGATATGTATCTATATGTACATGTAGATGAAGGTATGTACATACATGTACATATATAAGCACATACTCATATATTGTTTATATATATATATATATATATATATATATATATATATATAGAGAGAGAGAGAGAGAGAGAGAGAGGGATAGAGAGAGAGAGAGGGAGAGAGAGAGGGAGAGAGAGAGGGAGAGACATACAGAGAAACAGAGAGACAGACTGGTAAATAGATAGATCGCTAACCACTACACATTTTTTTTCTCCTTGTTTCTCTCCTTGTTTTTTTCCGAGTTCCTTTCTGTGGAAGAGCGTAGGCTCGAAACGTTAAAGACTTTTTCGATTCCCGAGCGTCTTCTACACCACCTGTCTTCGTCTGCTATTTCATGTGAGATCTCCCTATATATATATATATATATATATATATATATATATATATATATATATATATATATATATATATATATATATATATATACGTACATACGTACATACATACATACATACATACATACATACATACATACATGTATGTATAATTCTGTTAGCGTCTTTCATCCGATCAGTTGACCACATTGAGAAAACAACTTCCGTCTTGTGAGACACAATTAGAAGGCAGTGTCTTATTACCAGAAACAAAATATAGAAAGGAGACGGCAATAATTATTGAGAGATGACTTATGATTTGTAATATTACTGTAGGAAACTGAAGACCTGACAAATTAACGTTTGATATTACAGGATAATGTATTTGATAGTAAATGCCAGATCTATTCATTGTGTAAATTGAATATAATATTACCCACTTCCTGTATTGTCTGTTATGTGATATGTTAGTTTTCATTTCGTTTGTCCAACGTATTTGATTGGCCATCAAAATTTGAATATAATTACTTGATACACATTATATATTTTGATATAATTATATAAATATTCAAGTGCTTTAGTAAAAATAATTATTTAGTTTTATCTAGTATACCTTCTCATTTATATATTAATTTTAAACACGATCCATTGAAGCGGAGATGTCTGTACACACATACAGACATGCTTATATATACACACATACACGTACACACAACAGACACGCACACATAAATATATGCATACACACACATATATGTGCTGAGTCCTGTGTGTACAAATAGATGTACGATTGCTACAGTTAATTTTAGTGAGTCAATTAGATTGTCATCCTCCAGTTTGAGCCAAGCATAATGGATATTACTTCTCTGTAACATAATGCCGTAAAGTATTCTTCGAATGTCCGTTGTAGTTAAGCATTCAATTGCACTTAGAACATCCAATGCACTATTAAACAACCAGGATGGTTAAAGATACGTAAGAACGAATTACATAAACTTATGTTTGTCATATTTTCTCACGTGTCACTTTTCGCTTTTAATCCTTTACTCGTTTCAGTCATCAGACATTGGCTATGCATGGTCTCAGCCTTGAAGGATTTAGTCAAACAGATTTACTCCAGTGGACTGTTTTTAAAGTATAATACTTATTCTATCGGTTCCTTTTTGCCGAAGCGTTAGACTATGAGACCTTAACAAAACAGCATCGGTTGTTAAGCATTGGTGGGGGACAAATACAAACACAAATATGTACATACATACATACATACCACTCGTTAGAGTTTGCTATGTGGAGAGCTATAGTAGAAGACACATTTGCCCAGTGTGTCATGCAGTGGAACTAAACCAGGACCGTATGGTTGAGCAAAAATCTTCTTACCACACAACTACACACACAGACACCCTCAAACAGGTACCCCCACACAGACACACACACGTTCGTTTATTATTCTTTTATTCTTTCATTTTGGTCATGCTGGAGCACCGCCTTAAGTCAAACAAATCGACCCCAGAACTTATTCTTTGCAAGCCTAGTTCTTATTCTATCGGTCTCTTTGCCAAACCACTAACTTACTGGGACGTAAACACACCAGCATCGGTTGTCAAGCGATGGTGGGGGACAAACACAGACGCACATGTCTGTCAATCTATCTATCTATCTATCTATCTATCTATCTATCTATCTATCTGTCTACGTAAATATCTGTCTATCTATGTAGCTATCAATCTGTCTGTCTGTCTGTATGTCTGTCTGTTTGTCTGTCTGTCTATCTATCTATCCATCTATCTATCTATCTAAGATGGAGGTGGAAATAGCACATAAGTAAGTCTAAGACATTTCAATTTAAGTAGAATTATCATAAAAATGATGTTAAAAAATTATATAAAAAAATGTATTCGGTTTCGATAAATCTCATCTCATCAAATATTTGTAAAAAGTTTTAAAAATTTCAAGTAAAAACAGTTTATCTTCTGTCTGGAGATTTTTGGTTCAAGTCTCCTTTAAATATAGTTTTGTATAGAGTTTGAAGTGTTATATGTGTATGTCAGTGTGTATGCGTGTGTGTGTGGGTGTACGTACGTATGTATACCATTATTTTATTATTTTATTTGTTTCAGTTATTTGATTGCGGCCATGCTGAAGCACCGCCTTTTAGTCGAACAAATCGACCCCAGGAATTATTGTTTGTAAGCGTAGTCCTTATTCTGTTGGTATCCTATGCAAAACAGCTAAGTTACCGGTACGTAAACACATCAATATCGGTTGTCAAGCGATGGTGAGAGGACAAACACAGACACTCAAACATATATATATATATATATATATATATATATATATATATATATATATATATATATATATATATATATATATATATATGGTACGCTTCTTTCAGTTTCCGTCTAACAAATACATCCACAAGGCTTTAGTAGGCCCGAGGCTATAGTAGAAAATACTACTCCAAGGTGCTACGCAGTGGACTGAACCCGAAACCATGTGGTCGGTAAGCAAGTTACTTACCACACAGCCTTTTTTAATTATGTTTTAAAGCCAAAACAATATAATTAATAAAAATAAACAAGCTAATAATAAAATTATCCTCCTGCCTTTTAATTATATGGTTGGTTGGCACTCCGTCGGTTACGACGACGAGGGTTCCAGTTAATCCGATCAACGGAACAGCCTACCCGTGAAATTAATGTGCAAGTGGCTGAGCACTCCACAGAAACATGTGCCATTAACGTATTTCTCGGAGAGATTCAGTGTGACACAGAATGTGACAAGGTTGGCCCTTTGAAATATAGGTACAACAGAAACAGGAAGAAAGAGTGAGAGAAAGTTGTCGTGAAAGAGTACAGCAGGGTTCGCCACAACTCCCTGCCAGAGCCTTGTGGAGCTTTAGGTGTTTTCGCCCAATAGACACTCACAAGGCCCGGTCTGGGAATCGAAACCGCAACCCTACGACCGCGAGTCCGCTGCCCTACCCACTGGGCCATTGCGCCTCCACACTTTAATTATATAGTACTTTTACATATAATAAAACCGTTTATACATATGAGACAATGCTTTATGAAAATTATTGCACGTATGTGTATTTGTTGGTGTAAACACAGCAAGCGTTTGTATGTGCATATACTATGTACGTATACGCACGCACACTAAAAAATACCATTAACTAGTGTTCAACTTATTTTTCACGTTTGTCTATATAATATACTTTCTCAAACTTCATACGTTTTCCTTTCAGTTTTTCACTTTTAAAAGGCGACGAATACTGCTCTAGTTTTACCTCTTTATCTGTCTTTCCAATTGTCCTGTTATCCACGCTTGATGCTATCAGTCGTTGTTCATTCAAATATCAAACATCTCGTTCATCTCAGTCATTTATCCCTCTTGTTCCTCTTTCTTTAGCTCGCTTTATCATACTTCGGTCTTTCATTTCATCTAATTTTGCTTCTCACTTAATAAACAGAATCAATTTAAAAGGAATTGAAATAGAACATCTTCGTATATATATGTGTGTGTGTATACGCACGCACACACACACGCACACACACACGCACACACACACGCACACACACACGCACACACACACACACACATACACACAAAAACACACGCACACACACACACACACACATATATATATATATATATATATATATATATATATATATATATATATATATATATATATATATATATATATATATATATGTATATATATATATATATATATATAGATCCAGGCGTGGTTGCGTGATAACAATCTTTCTTCCGAACCACGAGATTCGGGGATCAGTTCCGCACTAGGCATACAAAGAATAAGTCTTGAGTTCGATTTCTTCGGTTAAAGGCGGTGCCACAGCATGGCCGCAGTCAAATGACTGAAACAAATAAGCTAATAATAGAAAACAAATATATATATCTGTAATATATGTGACAATTATTCTTTTGTTGTCATACTATTACTGTTATTATATATATATATATATATATATATATATATATATATATGCACACACACACACATTTATTTATATACGTGTATAGATTGACTCTATATTTTATAAGTAAACTATATGGATATGTCTATACACACACACACTCACACACACCTATACACACACTCACGTATGCGCACGCAAACGCACATAATTATATTGACTGATTGAAATGCATAACTTTATTTGTCATATATTTCAAATAATTATTTAAACATTCATTTAATTTTTATTCGGTAAATAATTTAAAATATTGTTTTTAGATTTAGAATATCATTGAAAATATCTTCATCATCTGCAACATCATAATCACTATCAGCAGCAGCAGCAGCAGCACCACCTCCAACATCAGCTGAATTAATAGAAAATGTGAATAAGAATTTAGTGTAAAATAAACAAGAAATAATTAATACAATTAAAGTAAAAATCTAATATATCACTGCAAATGGAAACAAATGCGAACAATTTTCAAAACAATTTAAAAACAAGAAGAAATAAGAAATATAAACAGAAAATAAATACGCCAGAAACCCCTCTCCCCACCAAAAAATAGCATCTCTTAGAAATAATTATGTTGTAAAGCATATTAATAGCTTCGGGCAATTTAATGCAATATGAAAATTAAAAGATAATTTTGAAGAGTTTTGGCTTATTACCGAAACTGATGAAGCAATGATGTTATTTTACATTAAAAAATAACAATTTTCTTTAAATATTACACAAATGACCTTTATGTGTATACACATTCATACACGCACACACATACATGCATACATATATATATACGTATATACATATATGTATATATATAAATGTATAAATATACATATATATATGTATATATGTATATAAATATATATGTATATATATATATATATATATATATATATATATATATATATATATATATATATATATATATATATATATATATATATATATATATATATATATATATATATATATACAGGGTGGGGCATAAATACTGTTACAAAAGTTCAAAACTATTTTTCATAATAATATTCAAAGAATTCTAATGATTTATTTGAGTTAAATGATAGTTTATTATATGTTTTCTTGTATTTCAGAAACTAAATATTTAAATTTTGTTGCAACGTCTGTTGAATGGAAGAGAAAATTCATCATAGAACAACATGAGAAGGGCATGCGTCTACCTAAAATATTCAAGTTAGGGAAAAACCTCAAAATTAACAGAATGTTGATAAAAAGGACGATTGATCGTTACCAGGAAACTTCTTCGATCAAAGATAGACAAAGATCAGGCCGTCCCCTCACCTCTAGAACACCTAAACTCATCAAAAATTTTAGGGGAAAATCAGACGAAATCCAAGAAGATCCATGAGGAGAATGGCAAAAGAAGCCCAAACTCTCGGTAATTTTGGTCATGTGACACCAAAAACCAACGTGGGGAAGGCACTTACGAATTTATCGGCTAGTGAGTTCAAACACGTTTTAGAGACACTTTCAAATTTATCAGAATATTGGGCTGAAGAGCGGAATAGAGTAACTTCATACTCTTAACCGTGAAACGTCGTATCCAATTAACTAAAAGCAGGTTTGGTTTTGCTTTTCCCTTTTGTTTTTGTTCTGTGTGTGCCATAAAATATCGCGATCCGTTAGAGAAAAAAATTTGTAGTTTAGAATCAGTAGTTCTTTGACTGCTATTTCTAAATTCTCAGTATGCTGGAGAAGCAACTCATGCTAATCCCTCTATTTTATGATTATATATATATATATATATATATATATGTATATATATATATATATATATATATATATATATATATATATATATATATATATATATTCACTCACATATACATTTATATCTATGCATTTGCCTCATATACGTGTATATGTGCGTGTGTATTCACATTGTATGATATACGAACATTATGTGTTTACGTGTATGTGCGTGTATTTTGAGTGCGTGTGTGATAACTGTATACATATGTGTGCTTTAATGAATGTGTGTCTGTGTGTGTATTTGCTTCCATCTCTCCTTACACTAATCGCGTAAGTTGGAAAATATTTACACAGATAAGAGAAAAAATATAAAGAATGGAAACTTTTATACATAGCTTCTTGTTTGACTGTTTCTGTTTGAAGCAATTAATGTAGTATACACAAAACTATTTGAAATTAATTGCTATCATTTTTTAAAAATTTGTGTATTTGTTTTACAGTATTTATTTAATTTGCTTTTGAATCATTTTTTTTAGTTTAATCTCTGTAATATTTTAAACCTTTACGTTAATTTTTATCAGAGGAATAAATCATGAAATCATATGTGATTACAAAAACCCAGTGAATTTATATGGAGAACTAATTACTAAATTCACTGAACTGCAAACAAAGTTTAGACTTAATGTAATAAATATATAAATAATGAATATACGAAGTAATTAAAATATATAAGTTATTAAGTATATAAATTGCTGCATATAATGATTAAATATATTTTGAACCATTGAAAATACGGAAATTTCGTTTTTGGAAAATTTTACTTTGTCAATAAGGAAAAAATGGGATTATTTTCATGGCAGTTTGGTTTATTCTCTTTTTTGTGTATGTTTATTGAAATTGTCTAATTTATCCCATTAAAAAATATACAAAAACAATAGTAAATGTAAATGGAGATGAAGATGTTTTACTCATTAGAAAATGGTATGCAACGTGATTGCGATCAAATACTCCAACAGATCCCTCCAAGTAAAAATCATTTCACCAAAATGTCTTTTCACCAGACGAGAGAATGAAAAAATTAAAGATTTTGCTGGCTAGCTGCAAATGAGAAGAAGGCTACTTGCAATACTTTCGAAGAGGAAGTATGCAAGATGATTCATAAAATGAAGAGAACAACACACGACAGAAATAGTGCTGATGATCCTGCAATGAAGGATTTCAGATCGAAAGTAGTTGGTTAGTCAATATAGTAAACGGGAACTGGCGAGAGGAAGAACCCAAAAGGGGGCACATTCTCTCGTGATGACCCTTCAAAGCTACTGGTGATTGGTAAGCGGAGCATTTGATTCGCAGCAGTTGTACAAATCAGCTGTTTGTAAGTCTCGGTAGTTTATAGCAAATATATGTCACAATCTAGTATTGGACTATATCCACAAACGTGAAATCTCATCGATACGCTTTGTAATCAAGCCTCAGACTAACGGCATTTCCACCAGGGTAACTTTTAAACGAAATTGTGCAGAATCTAATTGGATGAGTCATTCTTGTTATTGGACGTTAGACATAATGCGTCAACCAACTTGACACTACCAGAAGATACTTATTATGTTCTCTGTGTTTCACACATGTGGCTCAGGTCTCAGGTTTCAAATAAATTTTACCTCTCCATTTACGAGTTTCGAAGGTCCAAAATGTGTCAAGCGTCGGCTGCCTGGTTCTCAGGCAGAAACAAAAGAGTAAAAACATTTGAGTAATAATTATACAGCTGAATCCCGTTGTAAGTAAATTTACACATATATTCATTCAAGCATCTAATCTAATGATGCCTGAAAATATGATTTAGACTGATATCGAGAGAAAGAATACTTATATCAAAAGAATTCTTGTTATAGAAATACGTTACTGCATTTTTGGAGGTGACACTAATCATTAGACGAAGAATGGCTTGTATCGAAAAAAATATTATATAACAGATTAAAGTATAAGTATTAAGTACGTTTACATAAGAATAAAGTGAATATAGCAGGTTAATGTATAAATAAAGTTAAAGGATATATTTATGAAAATCTTATTAATGTTTTGTACAAAAATTATTCGGTGGATTTAACATGACGTTTAACAAGTAAAAAAATATGATTTTCTGGTTTTATTCATTGCACTACATTTAACGTATCTTCACTGAATACATTTTCCTGATCGGGTTTTCTGCGGTCTTCGCATTTGTTGTCTCGAACATTGCGACTCTTAAAACTGTTTACTGGGTTTCTGTAGCGCATAAAGGACCGATTTATAACATTCCTGTGTACAAGATATCAGTCTATTGCAGGTTTCAAAGCTAATAAATTTAAGGAGAGCGTGGATGTTGATTATGCCAGTCTCTGTACTTGACTCGTACTTTATTATATCCATCCGGAAGGGCTCAAAGGAAAAACTGACTGCGGCGAGATTTGAGCTCAAAACGTAAAGAGCCAGAAGAAATACTATTAAACATTTTACCTGGTGTGCTAACAATTTTCTCAGTGCGCTGCTATTGTTCATTGTATTAGATACCAAAATTATCTATTTTGTTTCTACAGGGAAATCATCTCCTAATGATAGACAACATTTTTTTTTTTACTTTTAATATCTTTTTTTTTTTTGTCACATCACCCTCGACAAACATATTGCACATATACTTTTAGTATTACTTCATGGAATGCGCAGAAATATTTCTGTGCTGAAGAGGTTAAATGGTAGAGAACCATGTCCAGATTCTCTGCCAAAATCATGAATGTGATTTTAATGATCGAAGATTAGCATTTTAAATTAGACATGTAGTATTTACTACATGAATAAATCAACATAGTTTTACATAATTTAACATAAGTTTAACATAATTTAATTACTATTGTCAATGTAAGTGGGAGTGAGTGGTGCCTAGCTATGTTTGTGTCAACATAGTTACTTTAAAAGCACTTAAATTTGTTACTAGTGAACTAATCATCTTAGTGTTTACAAACATTTCAATCCCCCATGAGAATCAGACCGACATTTTGGAATAAAATGTCATTAAATAAATTGAAAAATTACATTTCTGTTGAATTGTTCTAGAAATAATACTGTCACAAAAGTCTGCTAGAAGTGTCTATATTTCTATTCATTTTTTCCATGGCTGTGATATGCCTTACATTAGATCTGTTTTTATTTTTGCTTTATCTAGAAAGCATTAGGTTAGGGAGAAGTACATCATTGGTTCCATACCTCACAGTTAAAAGCAAAGACTTTGAAATGATCATTAATTCTACACACAGGCATGTTTCTATGTGCATTCTAATGCATGCAAACACACACACGCGCACATAAGTATGTATATATATATATATATATATATATATATATATATATATATATATATATATATATATATATATATATATATATGTATGTATACACATACATAAATACACACACACATACACACACACACACACACACACGTATATATATATATATATATATATATATATATATATATATATATATATATATATATATATATATATATATATATATATATATATATATATATATATATAAGTATATATATATACATATATACACATACATACATTATATATATACATGTATATATAAAAATAAAATATTGCAATACAAATATATTACTTCACAGTAAAATAAAGTACCGTAAAGGTAGAAGTATAAATATAAATATAGATTAGTAGTTCAACAAGGCACCAATATTCACTGGAAATTACAGTCGATAGAATTACGACACTATAATAAAGCTTCACTGCTTATATACTGGCAAAGAGATGTGGGTGCAACAAACATGAAAAATTTGTCTTACCTCTAGGAAGAACATTCGATAAATGGACAACCCTGAATCGGATAATTCAGGACCGGTTTCTCATTCTTCAAATACGTTTGTCAACGTAAATTTGATCAGTCTTCATCAGCTTGTTGTACCAGTAATCTATATTTATATTTATATTTATATTTATACATGTATATATATATTTGTAAATATATATGCAGTTCCCCAACACCAAATGCACCAAGTTCTCCGGCACCAACTGCATCGACATCTATACCTGATATAAATAGATGTTTTACCAAAATATATATCCTGGCAGGTGCCATGATACGAGTTAACTAGTGTCATTTTGCAAATAAAAGGTGCCTTTAGTGTTTCCAAAAAATACTCACAATATTAGTCCCAGACGCCAGTTCATTTTAAGCGTATTACAATAAAATAGACCTCTACGATTATGCTCGTACCTGACAAAATTGTATAGATTGCCAACTACGAGATAACTCGTAGCTGGCAGTCAGCGTGTGGATACGCAGCAGTAGTGAAGATGGATGAATGAAAGAAAGAATATATAAGAGTTATGAGGAGATAAGAGCGGGGTGGGGTTGAAATTATTTATATTTCGAGAACAGATTTAGTATTCGATGTTTGCAGGTGAATATTATACTGCTGCGTTCATTCAGACAGTCTGTGGGTTGCAAAATAGCTCTGACCTCAGCTGTGCAGAGATCAAACTTATTATTATATCTGCAGTAAGGTTTGGCGTGAGTGATTATGGACCATTTGAGAGTGTAAGGAGTTGCCTTGAATCTAATAAAGATAACCTTGACCCGAAGAGTAACCCGCAGTATACACACCACTTGGATCTTACCACATCTGAGGTTCCACTCATTATGAAACCTATGTATCCCGGATTTCCCACACTCCATTCTTTAACTCTTGTATTCTTTTTTGAACCTGGTTGCTTACTGAGGAATATAAAAAGAACATTTTCCAGCCCATCGTTCTTTGATAAAAGAATAAATCCGCAATCTTCCGTCACAATAAACCATTATTGTTCCTGAAAGTTGTTTTTTTTATATTCACTACAGATCGCACAAAGCTAACTCTTTCTTTCTAGAGCTCGATCCCTGGATCTTACATTTATTTGTGTGTTTATATATATATATATATATATATATATATATATATATATATATATATATATATATGTGTGTGTGTGTGTGTGTGTATGTATGCGTGTATATATATATATATATATGTGTGTGTGTGTGTGTGTGTATATATATATACATATATGTATATATGTATGTATGTATGTATGTATGTATGTATGTATGTATTTCATTAACTCTATGAGCAATTGCAATACTAATGCAGTTATGCAAATGACATGACTCACCAGCATAGGTGAATGATAAATTATTTTCCGTGTATTGTTTGAATCTGACTAAACTTCATATATTCAAATTTGAGAATATTAAGTCCTGTAACTCACTGCCGTAAATATCTAAATTTAATGTGGACACATTCGTTCGTTTGGTTTCTAACCATCCAATAAGATGAATTGTTCTACATAACGAATTGACTTTTAACTAATATAAGCCGAGATGATTTTCAAAGGTGAGGAAGAAGTACAGTGTATGATTCATATCGTTTATCATATCACCAGTACAGTTGTGCTATCAAAGGCTAAGAATTTGAATTCGTATATTGCCATATACTGCCATATTCCTGGCAGTAACAGTTATTAATTTCTCGCAGGTCATTATTTAACAGCAGTTAATGTTAATATATCTAATAGGATAAATTGTGCAAGAGTTTGCTAAGTTTATACTCAGTATATGAAACTCTTGAATGAGCTTAATTATACACGAATAGATGCCGCTGAAAGCCCTCACCACTACCTCGGATTATCCTTATTAACTTAATATTTTAAGTATCAGACTTATTTAACGCTTAACTAAATGCTAAGAATAAACATATCTATGATTTCTTTTCTTGTGTTACTATATCGACACTAACACACTTTGTGATTTCTTTGTCAAAGATTTAGTGATTGTCATTGAATATTCATGGAAGAATAAAGACACCAGTTTTATTGCGTTCTTTTTAGAATTTTTGTTTTTTAAAAAACGCTATTTTATTGACTTCAAACAGACAAGAACGTTACAACTCGCTGAACACCCAGAACGTAATAAATCGGAACAAATATAATTATTTATTTATTTGTTTATTTATTTATTATTATTATTATTATCATAAATTTAATTTTGATTGCTAAAATGAGCAACCAAAGTAAAATTTGTGATAAACTGGCACCGAAATTTCGCTAGCATTTCAAAGGTGTTACATGAAAGTTACCAGCGTATTGCAGGAAAATATCCTCGTTTCAAATAAATATTCCCTCCGCCGTCTATTGTGGTCTTTAGACGGAATACAAATATAAGAGAAATATTAAACACTACCTCTAACTACCCAAAAAAACTATCACTGAAGTTTTTGAACGCTGCTCTTTGAAAAATCATAACAGAAATGTTATGATTTATACAGAAGGTGGGACGTGTAAAGTTTCCCCATTTCGTGTACGCAGCATAATGCACCAAACACAACTTGATTTATGTTGGTTGTACAACAGGACAATTAAACAATGGGCACAAGTATGACGCCAGGCTCAATAGCTGCAGTTCGACAGAACTTGCCGAACATTTAATATCAAACGGTTACAAATTGGATGAACACCTGAAATTGCACATCCTCAGAAAATATTCGGAATCTATTTCCCTTTCAATCCTTAAAATGCATGAGGACAAATATATTTGTGAATTACCGATGTCACGCCCTGGTGGAATGAATAAAATGACTGGGGCATTTCATCACATTTATACAAAACTGTTCGACTAAATAGTCTTCTTTTCTTTCCATTTTTCCCCTTTTTTTTCTTTCTGTATTCTTTTACCAGTTACTAAATTGGGAACTGACATCATTCTATCAAAATAGAAAGGTAGGATTTCCTCGTTTATATTTCAAATTTTGTGCTCCTGCAGTTATTTTCATTTTACATCTTGAATTGGAAGAAGACAGACGATCTATCGAAATATCGTTCAGACCTTTAAATAAACTATTACAAATCGCATTGCGCTATACTTATTGTCTAATAATACTAATAATTGGAAGACGAAGAAGAAGAAGAAGAAGAAGAAGAAGAAGAAGAAGAAGAAGAAGAAGAAGAAGAAGAAGAAGAAGAAGGAGGAGGAGGAGGAGGAGGAGGAGGAGGAGAAGAAGAAGAAGAAGAAGAAGAAGAAGAAGAAGAAGAAGAAGAAGAAGAAGAAGAAGAAGAAGAAGAAGAAGAAGAAAGGAACACTAAAAAAGAGACCGAGATGACTATACTGGCTTTGTATAGTCATCTCGAGCCTACCAATGAGCAAATGTCTGCGCTGCACGGCACTTGTAATAGAGCGGATGAAACCATTGCCTATATCACAAATGAATGCCCTACACCTGCCTCAAACCATTACAAGTTGTGGCGACATGATCAGGTAGCGAAAGTGCTACACTGGAAACTGTGCGAAAACTGTGGGCTAGAGAGAGGCAAGACGTGGTATGAGCTCAAACCTCAGAGAATGGTGGAGTCGGAGACTAGCAATATCCTTTGGGATTTCACGGTGGTGAACAAGATGCACTTCATGTGCTATATAGTTGATGTTGCATGCCACTTTGACCCACGAATAAACAAGAAGGAAGGCGAAAAATAGATAAATACAACCCCATTAAGTACGAAATAGCCCGACTGTAGAAAATGAAGAAGGTGTAGTCAGTGCCAGTAATTGTTGAGTCACCAAAGGGAATATCAAAAGAAATTGGAATAGAGTATCCAGCAGAACTGTTACAAAAGGTTTGCTTCTTTGGCAGGGCCAAAACAATCAGAAATATAATACATAGCTGAAAAGAACCAATAGCATGGTACCGTAGGCTGCAGGTCGCAAGCCCGCTACGCATGAAGGACTCCAGAAGTTATAACAGACCAGTGATAAAAAGAAAGAGTCGTTATTATCATCATCATCATCATCATTATTATTATTATTACTATTATTATTATTATTATTATTATTATTATTATTATTATTATTATTATTATTATTATTAAGAACAACACGAATTACACATAAAACAATGAAAACACTAACACAACAAAAAACTACAACCAAACCAAACTACAACACAAACCGATGCAATACCGGAAAGAATTTGCACTCCGTAACAACAAAAAAAAGAAGGCACATTACTGCACACACACACACACACACACACACACACACACACACACACACACACACACACACACACACACACACATTCACGTAAAAGACGGACGTGCAGCAGGTGATGCAGTAGAAATCTGCTTGGAGGTGTCAAATGTTGGTGACGACGACGACGACGACCACGATGATGATGACCATGATGATGCTAACAATTTTAATGATGAAGAAAAAAAAAGAAACAAACAAGCAAACTCAACTCGCAAAAATACATGTTAAACGATTTGAAAAGTTCAATAATATTTTTTTTTAAATATTAAAAAGCTATGACAAGCAGATTGCTTCGATCTTCTCAACATCATTAATCATTTGGTCTGAAAATAAGAAACACTCCAGCATCTAGCAAATTGTTATGAGTTGTATTCTAGTCAAACATTTGTGACAGAAACTGCTATCATGCGCATTTGCATATGTAAATGCATATCTGTATGCGTAGCTGTGAGGTAAGAAGTTTTCTTCCTAACCACGCGGTTCCGGGTTCAGTCTCGCTGCATGACATCTTGTATGTATGTATGTATGTATGTACGTATGTATGTATGTATCTATCTATCTATCTATACATTTGATGCAACA